>NC_056741.1:759982374-760024874 GCF_019279795.1 Protopterus annectens
TTTCCAATCATTACTGAATTTCTGTGGCTCTTCTTGAAGCCACACTATACTAACAGCTTTTAAAGCATTAAGTATTAGAACCTGGCACTACAAAGTATACTTTTGGTGCATGTATTTGTTTAACAGTTACCAAAGGTACAGTCTGACTTATAGAAATATCATATTCAAAAACTATAAAAGCAGTATCAATAAAGAACAACCACATGCTGGTGCTGAGAGCTGCTGTAATTTAATGTCTTCTGGTACCTCGGCTATACAAGCCTTCACAATTCCTGTGAAGGCTTGTATAGCCGAGGTACCAGAAGACATTAAATTACAGCAGCTCTCGGCTCCAGCGTGTGGTTGTTCTCTAGAAATATCACTATGATCTGGGATGTTCTTATCTGATTATTCCTTCCAGTGGCGATATGTCATGCATATGCTCTGCTCTTTGTTCCTAACAAGTTCTTTCCATCTTACAGTCTTTATTCTAAACATCACAAACTGTCAGTTGTGAAAATATTTTAGATATTACCTTTCATTTGTTTCATTCCATGTAGAAGAGTCAGTCACAACGCATGTATTTGTTTCTTTCATTTTGCTTCAGCATATCAATTTTGTTTATTAATCTGGTTTTAGAAAATGACAGTTGTAAAAGTAAGTATCTAATTGGCTGATTAAGTACAAAAATCACAGTAATAATAATTGATAAAGCCCGCATGATAAAAGTGATGATTACATGGGCAAACAAAATCACTGCACCACAGAATATCGACAGTACTGCATATTATCTTAAAAACCATTGCAACTGAAACTCTGTCTTAACAAAATAAAAAATATATTTTTTGTCTTATAACATTTACTGAAATTCTTAAATACAGTATATTAAAACCATGACTTTTTGATAGAAATGTATGAATTAGTACCTTTATTGCAAAAAAAAATTGGGCAATTGCTGCAGCTGTGTTTGGGGAGGATTACCAAAGATGAACAATAAGTGTTGGAGATGTTTGAGATTAGGTTATCAAACTTACCTTGTCTTGTTTGAGTAAGACTTGTTTGTAAGGAAGCTTGTGGTAATTGTTGTTGGCCAATTCCAACAAGGAATAAGCAATGTTGCCTGGGCCAAAAGGTAGTTGCCATAGTGAACTTTGGGTAGTCTTTCTGAATCTTCAGTATTACTCAGGATATGCTGGTATAGTCATATGTTTATAGGTTCCTAGGTTTGTACTAGGCTAATGATCACCAGGGTCTTTACAAGCCTAGCCATATAACGTAACCCAGTTTTGCTTCTGAGTTCCTTGGATGCCTATATGGTAGGGTACATTAGTAAAGAGGTAGTTAAAGGTTATGTGAGAGATATGTTAGTTGGGGAATAATTTATTTTCTGTTGACCTTTGTCCATCACAGACATGGGGACCAGACCGGGAGTGAATTTGTGATTTTCCCAAACAGTGAGCAAGGTTTCTTCTGATTAGAGTCAGTGATGAGCTCTTCTTCATGTAGATAGGGAACTTATTCCATAGTGTGGGGATCCTTTAAGACACATATCTACCTCTCTGGCATGTTCTATTTATGTTGCAGGTAAAATGCAGGTGCTTGGATCTACTATTTCTATTCTGTTTGTTTTATGGATGTGAAAGAGATCCACCAAAGCTGGATCTGAGAATGCCTTATATGCTAGGCATAAACCATTTATCAGTAACTTGTAGGAGACTGAGTATAGAGTTAGGGCCTTAAGGCAATTTGTGTAGACAGGGTATTCATGCCTTAGATTATCCTGGTGAGAAACCTTTGAGGGTGCAACAAAAAGAGATACTGCCAGCCCAGCTATCTGGAATTTTGTAAATAATTATATGTCATTTGTGAATATCAACATGATTTATATAAGATGTTTGTGTTACAACTGTATTAGAAATGTATATCATGTGTATATCAAACTGGTGTAGAAGTGCGTGTTGAAAGGGTTTTTGCAGAGTGCTTAAAATGTAACCACAGTGTGCCCTACTGGAAAAGAACAAAAATGTCCATGCACTATTGTAACTGTTTAAATGTATATATTTTAACAGTGGAAACTGGGACACAGGAGGTTAACTTCAGTCCAGCAAAATTTCAGAAAAATAGCTGAAATTAAATTACTTCATGACTACACAATAAAAGATGATATCTTCTAGTTTCAATGCAGCAAGGAGACACAAAGTCTAAAACTAGGGAACTTTCTGTGTTGTCTTGGAAGTATTTTGTTGTTTTAAGACTTCCAGCATCTGCCAACGATCTGGGGAGAAGCCCTTGTCTATGTATTTTTACAGGTAGATGCTAAATGCTACCAGCTGTCATCAGTGGTTGTTTTGGGCCTGGGAACTAGGAGTCAACCTTAACCTAGATGAGTATAGGTCCCTCTTGAAGTCTCTGAGCTACCAGCACAGTCCTGTCATATTAACCCATTCCCTTCCCTAATAAAGTATACAATAAGAATCTGCTATCATGGACAGCCAGTTTCCCATCATATCTCAGGCCAGCCTGATGGACATGGGCATCCTGAGGCAATGTAGCAATTGTCTCATGTATATTGACAACCACTTACTCTCAAAACAAATGATACTTTACGTGAAAGATGTAGTTACACTATGAAATTGGAGGCAAGACTCTCACATACAGATCAACTGAATGCCAAAAAGGTAGCCAGCACACACATATCACTTCCCACACTAAATAAGGCCATGGCACATAAACCATCATATGCAAAGGTACTCACTAGTCACTTATCAAAAGACCAGAGGCCTCCCAAATGGTGCCTTCAGAAACCACTTACACAGGGGGGCGTGGCCAAGAATGAACACAGGATAGCAGCAGATTTCTTCAGCTCCACCAATTTCATTACATTGACAGGAATTATTTACTTAAAAAATTAATTCTTGAAGTAATTTTCTTTCTAAATATGTTTGTTTTATATAGTTCTTGAACTATATCTAAAAAAGAAAGGAAATCTTAATAATATTCCTGTCAGAAATTACTTTGGAAATTTTCCTGTCAGTTTATCAGTCTGAAATGAGTTCCAGTAAGACAAATTCTCAAGACTCCAGCATCAAGAAAGAACTTCAGTCTCTGATAATTATAGTCCAGCAACTTACTGCTAAGATGGATAAAATGGATACTAAAATAGACACTTTCATAGAAAAAACTATAAAACAAATAGACTTGTTACATATGGACCTGCAACAACAGAAGATCCAGATGACAGGCATAGAAGAAGCTGTGAATGACATGGAAAATAAAATACAAGAAGAGGAAATCAACATTGAGTTTCTGCTGAAACAAAATACACATTTACAAACAAAGCTGGATGACCTGGAAAATAGATCTAGGCAATAACATTAGGATTTTTGGACTGCCAGAAAATATTGAAGGTAACAATATTACTTTTTTTTAACAACATGGCTCCCTAAAACTTTAGATTTACCAGAAGCATTCTCTTTTGGTATCGAAAGAGCACATAGATCTATAGCTAATACTAACTCTAACAAAAACTATCCTAGATCAGTTATAGTTAGATTTCTATCATCTTTGATAAAGAGATGGTTCTTAAATCTGCTTGGGCTAAAGCTCCTGTTAAGTTTAATGAGACAACTGTGCGTTTTGACAATGACTATTCTTCCATGGTAATTGCTAAAAGAAAAGTTTTTCTGCCACTAATAAGGGAGCTTAAAAAGCACAGTTTAAAACATACCTTCTGTTTCCTGCCAAGCTTAAAATCTTCCTTCCTGATGGTCCTAAGGTCTTGATGATTTAGACTCTGCTTTACTGTTTGTCAAAGAAAAAGGATTTTGGATAAAATAGAAGAAATGGAATGGGCTAGTTCTTCATTAAAGAGATTGGCAACTGAAGCTTCCTGGAAGACTTCAGAGAAGAAGAAGAGACTAAAAACAAATGATTTGTTATATGTTTTTTTTCTCTCTCATCATTTTAGTTCATTATTAATCTTTTGAATATAGTTCCTGCATTTCCAGTAAGCCACAGATATTTTGGTAAAGATTTAATCATAGTTATTCTCTATGTGCAAAGAAATGTTTTGTTTCATAACCAGTCAAAATGCCTGAGGATTTAATGGCAGGCTGTGACTCGATTTGTTTTTCTTTCTGAAAAAGTAAGGTTAGTAATTTGATATATTTTTTATCTTTATCTTTTTTCCCCTTCTTCTTTTATTATTTTCTTTGTTTAAACAATGACATTCTATTTAGATTATGTAGTGGGTAAAGGGTGGGGCAGGGCAGGGAGAGAACAGTAATGAAAATATCATTAATAGAATAATAACATATTTATTTCTTGTAAAAGTTTATAAGTTCTTCAAATGCTATTTCTAATTATACTTTCTTGATTATACTGCTTATGCTTGTTTGTAAATAATCTGTCATGCTTTAACTAATAATAATCAGAACTAAATAAGAGTAAATAATATGTTTTATTTTTAACTCTATTAATATAAACAGTAAGTAACATTCCATTGTATATACTTCTTACAGCTTTCTCTTACATTTTTTATTTCTGCCTCACTCCCTTTTATTTTCTACTCTCTTTTTCTTTTCTTTATTAATATATAGAAATGCTTTTGACTGTGTGGGCACAGTGAATAATAGGATTTGTATGAAAATTGAGTTGGGAGAAGAATGCTGAGTTTTATTGCTTGTTGGTAATTTTGAGTTTAATTTCACTTGCATAGAGGCTGTGATGATCTGTGGAATACATTGTGGAGGTTCTGTCATGTTTAGATGCATTTACACTGCTAAATGAATGTTTGTCACTAGTTTTTAATAAGTTTCCCGCCAAAATGTTAAGAGAGACAATCTGGGATGTGGGCTGTCTTATGCACAATGTCCTTGAGTTACCTCAGAATCTTCAAATCACAGAATTCTCACGGAGAAACTGAAAGCAGTATAAACATTGACAAGGTTATCACACTGACACACCACAGATTCAGGAAAAATACTCTGTTCATAAAATATGTCAGTTATAATGAGTTTAAATGATGTAGTTTCTTGTAGTAAGTAAATGTCTTATTTTAGAAGGCATAAAAAATGAAACATTTATTTAAATGTTTTTGAAAATCTACTTAACAGCAGCATAATAATCTGTGTTAAAAATTTGTGTTCCAAACATATACTTTACTATAACTCATTTAATTCATCTGATTGACAAACATAAATAATCTTATAACTCTATTCTGGAAGAAATGTCATGTGATATATTTTAAAGCAGTAGGTTAGCATGATTGTAAAATCTGGTTACCAATATGTGTTTGCTGTGCATTATTTTGTATAAAGCAGACAGATTTATTCTGGGGACAGCAAGTGGGATGGTGCTCTGCAGGGACACAACTCAGTGAGATCAGATATATATATATATATATATATATGTGTGTGTGTGTGTGTGTGTGTGTGTGTGTGTGAGTGTGTGAGTGTGTGTGAGTGTGATGGCTTTTTTTCTGAGAGTCTGCATGGCTATCCAATATGATTTGTAATGATTTCTATGAATACAATGTTTTACTCTATTGACAAAATGAATGTTTGCCACAAGTTTTAATAAGTTTCCCGCCAAAATGTTAAGGGAGACAATCTGGGATGTGGGCTGTCTCATGCACAGTGTCCATGAGTTTCCTCAGAAGCTTCACTCACAGAATTTTCACAGAGAAACTGAAAGCAGTTAGTATAAACATTGACAAGGTTATCACACTGACACACCACAGATTCAGGAAAAATACTCTATTCATAAAATGTGTCAGTTATGATGAGTTTAGATGATGTAGTTTCTTGTAGCAAGTAAATATCTTATTTTAGAAGGCATAGAAAATGAAACATTTATTTAAATGTTTTTGAAAATCTACTTAACAGTAGCATAATAATCTGTGTTAAAAACTTGTGTCCCAAACATATACTTTACTATAACTCATTTAATTCATCTGATTGACAAGCATAAATAATCTTATAACTCTATTCTGGAAGAAATGTCATGTGATATATTTTAAAGCAGTAGGTTAGCATGATTGTAAAATCTGGTTGCTAGTGTGTGTTTGCTGTGCATTATTTTGTGTGAAGCGGACAGATTTGTTCTGGGGACGGCAAGTGGGATGGTGCTCTGCAGGGGCACGGCTCGGTGAGATCAGATATATGTGTGTGTGTGTGTGTGTGTGTGTGTGTGTGTGTGTGTGTGTGTGTGTGTGTGTGTGTGTATGTATGTATATATGTGTATGTGTATATGTATATGTGTGTGTGGGTATGTGTGTGTGTGTATATGTATGTGTGTGTGTCTGTGTTTATGTGTGTGATGGCTTTTTTTTAGGTAATAACGCAGGTGTTTCTGAGAATCTGCATAACTATGCAATATGATTTATAATAATTTTTATGAATACAATATTTTACTCTATTGACAATAATGAGTTTAAGTAAATGCTCATATACAAACAATTCAAGATTTTTTTGGAAGCTGTTGATAGAATTCACATGACAGAAAATAGATGCATCTTAATGCATGTAATGTCTGAATCATATTAGCCAAAGTTTTTGATTTAAATGAATGTTAGAACATAATTTTCTCTCCTCTTGATTTCTAACATTAAGATTATTTGAATGCTATTAGAATACAAGTGTTATATATTACATAGATCTATATAATAGTATGAACAGTTTTAAAAAAAAAAAAAAAAAAAAGTTTATTTTAGTTTATATGATGCTGTTTTACCAAATGTGTAGTTTTGTCTTGATAGATAATTGAATTGAAAACTGTTAACCTCAGTTAAATATAACTAGTATTAAATTGATAAGGTGGTAGCTGAGGTACTGCTGCTTAGGGTAGGGGTTAACTTGAGTAGTAAATACTGCTCTAAGTTGGAGTTTTCAACTCCAGGCGGGATGCAAGGTTTAATCCTTACATTATTTTCACTTGTTCATTGTTATATGTATATAGTTTTGACATCCACAATATATTTTGTACACTCATTGTCACTACAAACAAAATTGAATCCTATACAAAATCCCATAAGAGATTTAATAAATACAGCTATGTTTAAAGGTACACCTAAAAGAGGAGATGTAACATTATTTATCTTGTTATTTGTTATTTCGATCATAAGATTCTTGAGTTTTAAAAATGCCAAATGACATCTTTAAAAGGAATTTCTTTAAACATTAATGGATTGAATAATCCGTGTAAAAGGGCAAGCCTAATAAGATACATTAATCTACACAAGGCCAATCTAGTCTTCCTGCAAGAAACCCATCTCTTGAAAAAGATATTGATAAACTAGCCACTAATAAGTATACAGTATTGGTTAGTTCAGAGCACACTCAGAAAAAAGAGGAGTGGCTATTTTATGGAATAAAAGTATGCCCATTCCTAAAACCATTAAGTCTTATCAGGATGACAAAGGAATGTTTTGTATGGTTACAATACAAATTAATGGGAAGACTTACACTTTAATTAATGTATATTGGATACCTGGAATTGGTATTAATACAGTGAAACATCATATTGATAAGATCATATCATTCTCTGTAGGGGATATTATTTTAGCTGGTGATTTTAATTGTATACTACATGAAAGTGATACTACCACTATAAAGAAAAGAAGAATTACATCTAATGCAAAACATTTAAATGATTTTGCTAATTCTTATCATTTGAATGATATTAATAATCAGATAGAGTCAAAATCATTACCATACACCTTTTTTCTAACAGATACAAAACTTATTCAAAAATAGATAGGGTCTTTATTTCTAACCAGATGGTAACAGATTTAATTAATTCCAAAATCATTTCATGTCCTATATCTGATCATAACTCAATTGTTTTCGAATTCATGATAAAAAATACTCATAATGTTCAGATCAAAAGGATACCAGCATACTTAACTCAGCTAAAAGACTATAAAGAATATATACTTTCAGAAGTACAACATTTTCTAGACATAAATAATACTCCTGAAGTCTCCATTGTCTATGTTTGGGATGCCTTAACATCATATCTATATGGACAAAGTATCAGATGGTATATTAACAAAAGGAAATCTTGGGATAAGGAATTGTTAGATATTCAAAGTAAACTAGACTCTTATAAACATAATAATAAAGAAAATATTATGGACAAGAAAGTTATTGAAGAAATAAACAAACTAAATGAGAAATACAAAGAAATTTTAACTCATAAAGTTAAAATAACTTTAGAGAAATACAAGTTTTGTCTTATTCAATAAGCCCCAAATACTTACATAGACTTAAAAATAAAACAAAAAGATTGAATAAACAAAACCATATCAAAGAAATCTTTTCTCTAAGGAAAAGAAGAATGTTTCTAGTATACCAGAAATACTGGATGAATTTAGAAATCACTTTCACAAGATTAACCATAACAACATTAACATGGAACCTAAAGATAAAATAAAGGAGTTTATAACCACAAACATGAATAAAAAGCTTAATAAACAACAGATTAAACTATTGGACAAGAGTATTTCATATACAGAAGTTATTACACAAATAAATAAGCTTAAATCAAACAAAGCACCGGTAATGATGGTATTATACCAGAGATATATAAAATCCTTTCTAAAACTACATATTCATTAATACATAAGGTTTTATTCTGGCCCAAACTGAGTTAATAACCCCCATCTTGGCAATATACATTTATTTCACCAATTTTAAAACCTAATAAAGATCCAACTAGATGTTCTTCATATCGACCCATCTCATTACTTAATGTTGATTATAAAATGTTTATGAGTATTTTTGCTGATAGATTGAAGACAATTATCCCGGCATTATAGACATAGATCAGACGGGCTTCATTGTAAATAGAAATACTTTTGATAATATAAGAAGAACTTTAACATTAATTGATTTTGCAAATAGGAAAAAGAAAGATTTAACACTTATTAGTCTTGATATAGGTTCAGCATTTGATTCAGTAAGTTGGGACTATCTGTTTACCTTACTGAAATGCACAAATTTCTCTGATGCATTTGTAAATTTAATTGAGCATTTATACAAAGGAACGCTGGCTTATATTAAGGTAGGAACATATGTTTCACAAAAATACCCATTCTTAAAGGTACAAAGCAAGGATGTCCACTTTCTCCACTATTATTCACTTTAGTAATGGAGCCTTGGGCTAATTTGATTAGAAACAGTACTGACATAGAGGGTTTTGAAATAGAAGAAAATACAACATCAAAAATTCAACTTTTGCAGATGATGTTCTAATTACATCAGCAGGATCTAATTCTTCTATGCAGTCTTTATTTGATAAAATGATGAATTTTAAAAGTATTTCTGGTTTAATATTCAATGAAGAAAAACTAAAATACTACCTATATATACACGAAAAAATACTCTCATTAGTGATTTTACTAAATATGTACCCAACTCAGGTCAGATAACTTATTTAGGTATAATACTATCTAAAGATATTAAATCTATTATATATAATAACTATAATACCTGTTTTCTTAATATACAAAATCTTTTTAATACCTGGAATAATATGTTTTTACTATGGAGGAGAGACTTACAATTATTAAAATGATAATATTCCCCAAGATTTTATACTTAATACAATCAATAATACTTTCACCTACAAAAATAACTATCAAGAAACTGAATACACTAATGTTAAATTTCTTATGGGCACCTAATAGACCTAGGATTGCATTAAAGAAACATACTAATAGCTGGTCTCAAGGGGTATTTCTTTTCCAGACTTTAATTTATATATTATCTCTTCTATTATAAAAGTTATTACTTTATTAATAGATCGGTCATATGTCATAAAATGGAAAGATTATTGGGAGCTAATTAGTATGCACTTCATGAAAATCTCCTTAACACATAAAAATATGATTATAAATAACTCCATGTTGTGGTTGCTAAAGGAATTTTGTACTTCACCTATTACACCTAAACATATGGTCTGTTACCCATTAAATATTATTATTAGTTATCGTAACTTTATATTCATGCACCCTAAGTATAGGGAATGGAATTTTATTGTATTCTCTATAATTTATACTCAGGGTATGCTTATGTCATCTACTTCTGAAGGAGCTCATTTAGCTATAGATAATAATCTAAAGTACTGGTATCAGCTGATATCTGATAATAAAGTTAAAAATCTAGATTTCTTAAAACAAGAATTTGATCTAAGAGAAACTTGCTGGTTAGAGGTTCAGATCTTTAGACAACATCTCATTGATAGAATAGATCTAATGTCTATAACAGTTAAAGAATCTATTCCAAAACTGATTGATTACTTGATAATAAATTTACAGCATAAAGTTTCTGATAAAGGTAAACTTTCATATATACATAAAATTATCAGACAAGAAACTTTTTACAATGTAGATTCATACTGGAATTATTTCACCTCTATTAATGGGGACCCACCAACTCAACAAGATAAATAATATATATTGGAATCTGCTTATAGAACTACATCTTCCATTGTCTGGAGACTTTATACATGGAAATTTTTACATAGATCTTTTTATACACCTTTGATGATGAATAAAATTAATAATAAAGATAATCTATGTAAGAGATGTAATGTAGAAATTAATGCTGACTGGGCTCATATGTTTTATGACTGTATGAAGTTGAAAGAATACTGGAAGTCAATGAATGAATTTTTGCAGGCTCTTTTTACAGATAATTTCATTGTTTCTAAGTCTCTTATATTATTCAACACACCTGTACCTCAATGTGTTAAAAAGATTAAGCTTCCCTTGTTATGGTCTATCCTAGCAGTGGCTAGGAAAATAATAACTAGAAATTGGATTTCAGATACACCTCCTTCGTTCAATGAATTTAAAAATGTTATGAATATAATGTGTCATATGGAAATAAGCACAATTAGAATGAGAACAACTAGAAAAACATCACATTTTATTGTATGGGATAATTTACAAAATATGTTAAAAAAATTCTAATTTCAATAGCACAGTATTTTAGTTTAATTAATTGATCTGATTGTAGTGGATGTCTTTGTAAATACTTTAGTTGTTTTGTTGAATATTATAATAATACCTATTTTTAATTATTTGTATAAAATTGTTATGATATTTCTCTTATATGTTAAAACAATAAACTTGTTTTGAAAAAAAAAAGAAACCACTTACACACACAGCAATGAAAAAACAGTCACAGCACATAATATCACACACACTAGTTTCTCAACAAGTAAGTCCATATGGTGTAATACCACAAAACCCAATGCACTGGTCATATAGTGAGACATACAAATGTTCCCCTCACCAGGCTGGAAAAGAAGTAGGGTACGGTTAGCTGCCTGTCAGGTTCCAAGACTCGTCAAGTCATTCACTCAGTCAAGTCACTCAATTTTTGTTGGTATTGTGGTATCATTCTTAGTGAAGGTAAGGTGCTGCTTAGGGCTAGGGTCATACCTGCCTGGGACACATACTCTGAGAGCTCAATCATGTCTCTCTTTATATAGTCAAGGGAGGTACATTTCAAGCCATTCACACCAACATGGACAATGACAGAGTCACACTTGCACCTGTTGTGGAGAGACTTAAGTGTGTGCTTGATGTTGTGGAGTCTGGCACCTGACAGACAACTAACTGTGACCTTCTCCTTGTCGCGCCTGGTGAGAGGGACATCAGTGCGTCTCATGACTGAAGTCACCAATGACTAGCATGTTTGGTTTATTGTTATGCCTTATGGGCTGTGCTGGTTTATTGTTATGTTTAATGGGCTGTGTTTGTGAGACTCTGGTGTGTTGTCTACTCTGTGTGATGTGTTTGCTGTTGTGTGTGGAATGTTTATGAGTGTGTTTTGGGTGTCTTTGTTGTTTAGGTAAGTTTTTATTGAGGACCCCTGCATAGGTGGGTGTGTGTTGTGCTTGGCTATGTGATGTGGGTGGTGTGGTATTTGATTGTCCATTTCTTTGAAAAGATCATTGTTTCTTGTTATTCCCCTCCTACCATCTCTTTTTCTTTTCCTGTTTGGATAGGGAAGGCAGGGATTGTTCTATTTTTTAGCAGAAAAGAGGATTTGAGAGATTTATAAGGGGGACCAGAACAATCTTAGACGCTCCCTGTATTAATGTTCCTCTCTCATCAACTTGTTTGAGGACCGGAGAAGCAGATGGGCCAAACAAAACCTCCTTATCTAAAGCTGAATTTAAAATTTCAGACAGTACTTCATCAGAAAACTTCTGATGATGTTCCAAGTCATATCTCCTCAAGAATGTATCAGTAGCAGTGACCCTAGATGTAGTATCTGCACAATAAAATGCTCTTTATGGCATGCTTTGATACTTGAGAAATATTTGAAGCAGGAGGATATGTAACAGGTAATTTCGTCAAATTGTCTGCACAAAATAGAATAAACCTCCAGATAAGTGTTTGATACTTAAGAAATATGTATATTAAAGTGGAAAAAGAACATTTTCTCTTACCAAATCTGGCTTATACCTTTCCTTGTTTGTCCACATGCAAAGGACTGGAGGAAACCAAAAAGTGTATTTCTAGCTGGCAAATATGTAGTAATAGAAGCAGGGTCAAATCTGAGGTGGAAAATCAAATGTTTGTTAGTTTGAGAAAAGTTGTAAAGTCTATCTCCCATTTTTTGGGAACTTAAGGTTGAGAGCCAGGATTTTTACAAGCAGCATTAAAGACATTCTCCAAGGACTATCACCTCTATACTACTGCCCTTTCTCACACCAATTCCACTAAACCTACTACCCTCACCTCGCAAACGCACCTATTATATTCTACTCCCTACACCATGTCCAGCATGTACAAAATTGTTCTCCTAATACTTACCATTTCCTTCTCCCACCTTCTAACCCTCTCCTCATCCAGTTTGTATACCCCACAAGCTCATATTATCAACATCTATATACTTTCCCACCCTCTCCAGCTACTCTGCAATCTGGTCTAGTCTGTATGCCACTGACTCAATTGTAGAAACAAAACTGATAATCCTCTTTGTACAAAACACTCTTCCTATCAACCCAACTCAAATTAATTTCTGTGACCTGAAAAAGATTCTCCATCCAAAATCTCAACCATTCAATCCTAGACTACTCCAGAGTGGTGATATTCACCCTAACTCTGGCCCTTCTCAATCATCTCAACAAGCCCCTAACCTTAGAAAATCTCTATATTTCACCACCATCAATGCTCAAAGTATAAGAAAAAATCTCCCATCTACATGCATGGCTAAGTCACTATAAACCAGACTTCACAGCCATTACCAAGACCTGGCTAAAACCAGATATAAAGGATACAGAATTTCTTCCCCCAAACTCCAAAATTCCTGTCAAAGAACAAACACAATAAAAAAGGAGGAGGCATTGCCCTATTATACACTAGCACCTTCACAGTGATTCCTTACTCTAAGCCTATTCCTACCTTCTCCACTGCAGAGCTACTAATTTGCTTCCTAAAACTAAACAACCAAAAAAACCTCTGCATTATAGTCATATATATTCCACCAGGCAATAATATTCCAATACTTGAAGATATCCTTGCCTGGTCCTCACACACTATAAAAAATGAAACAGTCATGCTAGGCGATGTCAACATTAACTGGTCAGAAATCCCCAATAGTAACCCCTCCATAGGCATCAATCACATACCTATACTCAGATTAACTCTGATATTACGAGGCCTGATAAAATAAATGGCAAAGGCTCAATTCTGGATTGGATCATAGTCTCTGACCCTAAAAACTTCCCTACCTCCGGTACACTCCCACATAGTATAAGTGACCACACACCAGCATTCACAATATGGAAGCCCTTGACACTACCAAACATACACCAATGTAGATACACTCGAGATCTATCCCACTTCTCCCCTACCACATTTAATGACATATTGCACAACACTAACTGGACTCCATTAAAATCTCTATCTCTTAATGAAGCTGTAGAAACCTTCAACTCAACATTTCTAAGGATCCTCAATACTCTTGCCCCTCCACGGCTAAAAAGAGTCAAGAGTAATCATGCTAGATGGCTAACTAAGTCCACTAAGCAAATGATGTCCTCTAGGAACAAAGCCTGGAAAACTAGGCAAAAGAATAAGACTGCTCCAACCTCACACTTTACAAACAACTTCATAACCAGGCCAAACGGTTAGTAACCAAAAACAAAAAAGAATACTTCCAAACTATACAAAACCAACATAGTCACAACCCCAAGAAATTCTGGGGAGCAATCAACTCCCTACTCTATCCAGGAACCAATCACAATCCATCCCCAAACCCTGAAAAACCCTCTCCAGAGTTAGCCTCTCTCTTTAACCCCTATTTCATAGATACTATTACTAAACTTACTTCCACCTTCCTACCATTAAACACTAACCTACCTTACACTACTATACCACAAACCTCATTTACTACCCACTTTCTCTCTCTCCCCTATACCTACCTCAACCATAAAAAAACTTCTTCATAAACTGAAACCTTGCACCATCCCCCCTGATAACTTACCTGCTGAATTCTTACAACTATCAGCCTCCACCATAGCATACTTCATCAGTATCCTCATCAACAGATCCATTCAGGAATCTTGCATGCCAGATATCTGGAAAAAAGCATATGTCCTTCCACTCCATAAAGGAGGTAATAACGCGGACATCTCAAACTTCCGGCCTAGTGCCATACTCTCACCCATCTCTAAAATACTCAGAAAGTGCATTCAAACTCAGCTCCCTAATCACCTGATGACACAACAACTGCCTTCCCCCACCCAGCACGGCTTTAGACCAGGGCATAGCACTAACACTGCCCTTATCTCCTTCCTGCACACAGTTAATAGAGCTCGAGACTCTGGTTCCATCATCTCTGCACTCTTTCTTGATCTGACAAAAGCATTTGACACAGTCTCCCACCCCCTTCTGCTTACCAAACTATCCAAACTGAGCATCTCTCCCCCTACACTTCACTGGTTTACTGACTATCTAACCAATAGGAAACAGTCTACTATTTGGCAGCAATGCTTCTCCCCTTTTATCAACACCAATACTGGGGTACCCCAGGGGTCTATACTGGGTCCCCTTCTTTTCAGTGTATTCATCAATGACTTCCACACCTCTCTTTCCCACTGCTCTGTAATTCAATACGCAGATGATTCTACTATTATCTGCTCTTCTAATTCTGCATCTCTACTGCAACAACATACCCAAGAAGCCTTCACCTCAACCGAATCCTGGATGTCACAGAACCATCTCACCCTTAACCCTAATAAAACCAAACTCTTAATATTTACCCCAAGTAAAGGTAGCCCAGTCAATAGATCCAAACTCTCTGTCCAGTCCCAGAATAACACTATCACTGAAGGTGTTCCCCATACAAAACTGCTAGGTGTCATCACTGATGACAACCTTACCTTTGACCTTCATATCCACAATAATATCAGAAAAAACATCAAAAACTATGAGCCCTCTATAGGCAAAACTACTTTCTTAATTCCAATGCAAGAAAGGCTCTTACCTCATCATTTCTGCTTCCAACTCTTTTATATGGTGCCCCCATCCTCACCAACATCCAGTCCTCTCTAAAAAACAAACTTGACTCATGTTATAATAAAATTGCCACATTTGCTATAAATGCCAAATTCTCCACCCACCACTGCACCACACTGCAGCAACTAGACTGGCTTGAACTCCCTCATCACCTAATATACCTACAACTTACTATTGCCCATAAACTTATTTACCTCCCAGCAGCCTGCCCATCTCTCACTGGTATACTGACCATCTACCATCCTAATTGTCACCTCAGGTCAGAGAACAAAATGCTGTTAATATTGAAAAACCTAAACTGTCTGCCGGTCAAATGCTCTACTTTGTTACTGTTTCCAAACTATGGAATGACCTCCCCCCTCCACTCAGAGCCATGCCTAATGCCTCTAACTTTAAAAAATTCCTTAAACTTCACCTCCCCTCACAGTGGTTATGCATCTCTACTAAGAACCACATAACTTGACCCTCTCACTATATTTCTCCTCTTCTTTCTATAACCACTCTAATCTCCCTTTCTCTCAACCACCCCAACACATTTTCCTCTCACTCTGAGCATGGAGTACACCTACATTACCACATTGTTTTTCCTTCTTCTCTGCTACATACCTTACTCAATATTTAATTTCCTTTATTTCATAGTTTCATTCCATGACTATATGCTATTTTCCTCACTGTCTGTCTCTATTCCACCTTCTATTACCAATCTATTGTAAATAATCATAATGTTCATCTCCCATTTTACCTCTGTTAATAATCTAGCGTATGTAATTATAATGTTGTATTTGCTGCTGTTGCATTATATATCCTGTATCACTGTAACATATTTCTTGAATATATGTGTTAAACTTGGAGCTTTTCTCCCTGGGCCTCCGCTGAAAATGGGTTCTTCTGGCCCAGTGGACTACCCCGGTAATCAAATGCAATAAATAAATAAATAAATAAACAAATAAATAATAAATAAGAGGTGTGGGAATGGAATGAGGCATATCTAGTTGTAACAAACCATAATATCTCCCCAGTTCAGGGAGAATACCCACCAGTTCCCATAATAACACGTCATTCATTTTGGGAGTTGTGAGAATCAAGTTTCCTCAGAATCAGAAAATTGAGCTTGGATATCCGCAAGGTAATTCCCTGTCTCTGTCTATGTCAGAATCCTCTAACATATTTTCTTCAGAAATTTCTCTGCTGACATTATTGTCAGGTAAGGATTTCTGAGCATTAGGATTAACAGATATCTTTTAACAGACACCATTTCTTCAAATGAACAGTGTTTAATCTTTTGTATGGAAGATAATGACTCAGAGAAGGCATTTCTGCTCTTTCTGGCGGTCTACAACACTCAAACCAGGTGTATGTGCAAAAAAACCCACTAGTAACCAAATTATGCACACAAAAATGACACTCCAAATGATCAATCCAGAGCAAGCCACAATTATTTTATTTAAAAACAAACCAAAGAAGAATAAATACAGTTAAGCACTTGCATCTGTATTTAGTGCCAAGGACTTCTTCAGAACTAACATCAGGAAATTTACTCCTTAAATAAACGTCCATACTCAAAACCAATACTGTGTTTAAACAGCTATAGCTCTATTTTTATGTAAAATGCTTTATATGTTGTAACTTGTGGTTGATGAATGAACACTTGGCTAATTTTGAACACAAATAATCTAAAATAATTCATTGCATCTTCTTATTAAAATGCATACAAACAAAATCAAAGCTATGGATACACTTACTACAATATACATATATATATTAATTTAAAATGTTTAAATCACAAATAAAAATAATAAATATAAGAGTAAAATACCTTATAAAATACATTGGTTGACTACCATCTAGATGTATCTTTTCCTAGCTACCCTGAGCAACCTCTCCTGGACTGGAGAAGATGGTACTGCCATGCCTGGATCAAACACTGGAACAGATATAGAGGACATGACTGACCTCTGGCTCATGGTGACTGAAAAACCTTCACCTGAGGAAGATGGAGAAGTAAATGAGTGGTCTGAGGAGTGAGAAATGGACACTACAGATTCACCCACCATTGGCTGAGGCATCAACTGAGTCTGTGATATTGGCAAGGGCTCTTTGGTAAGTTTTTTTTTTATTTTTCCAAGTCTTTTGGGTTTCTAATGCATGACAAGAATAGACCCTATTCCTAGGTCAAAGTATGATTAAAGTTCATGAAATTAGTATTGTTTCAATCTTTGATGTCAGCCAGAAGTGCTCTTCGCAGCACCCACAATGTGCCCAGTAATGACTCCTCCTGCAATTCGTATGGGGTTACATGTATTGGTAACATATCTAAATATGCTTGTAGATTCTTTTTTATAAGACCCATTGCTCCTACTACTATTGGAGCTGTCTGGGTATCTTTCTTCCATACTGCTCTCATTTCTGCTTCCAAATCCTGATATTTTATGACTTTGTGTCTCTCTGTACATAACACACTGTAGTCATTGGGTGTGGCGATTTCAATGATTAACGCCACTTTTGTCTTCTTTTCATGGACCAGTATATCTGGTTCTCAATGATCTATTTTTTGAACTGTTAGTAATGGGTGATCCCATGTGATGTAGACTTCATTATTTTCTATGATGCTTTGTGGCTCATGTTTCCAGTGTTTTTCAGCCACTTCAATACCATAATGTTTGCACAATCCCCAGTGCAACAGTCCTGCCACATTATTATGCCTTTCAGTATACAGTCCTTCTGCCATTAGTATGTCACAACTAGCAACAAGGTCTGCAACTGTTTCCAATTTGTTTTACAAAACCTACATTTGTCTGTTTCTCCCACATGTCCAATGGACTTTGTAAATCAATATGTATGTAGCCCACTATCTTGGGATGCCGATATTAACCTTTCATCTCTTGGTTTGACTTTGCCTCTCCTTAACCATTCCTGTGTTTGATCCTGATCAACATGAGGTTTTTCCAGAAGTTTTCTATACTTGTAACTATATTTATGTATTTTCCACATTTCTTGCCTTCTCATCTGGTCCTTCACCTTATATTCTTTCTTTTGTTTTTTGGCACATTCAGTTGCTGATTGATTTTTCTCTACTTCCAGTTTGATTTCCGTTTCTGCTTGATGGTGATATGCTTCTGCTAGACTAAGCAGAGAAGTCATTTTAGATTTATTCTCCTCATGTTTCAAAACTTTCACTAGGTTTTGGGTCTTGTGAGGTCAGTAGATATGTGTGCAGTCCCACGATTGCAGATCTATGCATGTTATCAATTTCAAGGAGGCCCATCCCTCCTTTGGAATGGGGAATATATAATCTTAGTATGCAGTGATTTTTATAAATCATTTGGTGAGCATTAACCATTCTTCTTGTTTTCCTGTCTAATCTATCCAACACATTTTGGGGCCAGTCGATCACTCCAAAACTGTAAGTTAGGATAGTAAAAGCAAATTGGTTTATAGCTTGAATTCTGTTCCTAGAGGTCAACGCTGATTTCAGGATTAATTTAAGTCTCCTGTTCATGTTTTATTGTTGATCCTTAATCACTTCCCAAATCTTTCTACACTTACTTTTGATGAAGTTTTTTCTATCACATTCTTGTCCCAAACTGATGTTTTCTTGGTGCTGCAGTTTTCCTGCTTTAAAGGTTGCTTTTACACATTTATCAAGACCAAATGACATTCTTATATCATCTGAAAAAGTTTTGACAACTTGCAGTTGTACTTTCAGTTCATTATCTGATGAGCTATGCAGTTTTAAATCAATGAAGAGTAGTTGAGAGGTCTTTACACTGTTGTTTTCTAGGAGCCAAATTATAGCCATGGCCTGAGCAAAATTATAGCCATGGTCTAAGCTGTTAAGTAGACAGCTTAATGGGTTAAGGGCAAGACAGAATAATAGTGGTGACAAAAAGTCACCCTGGAATATCCCACTTTGAACTTTTATCTCTGGGATAATAATTTGTCCTTTATCATGGCTTAATTGCAAAGTAGTCTGCCACTGTTTCATGGTCACTCTAATGTATTCGATCAGTGTAGGGTGTATCTTATACATTTTTAAACACTCTTTTACCCATGAATGTGGGATACTATCAAATGCTTTTTTGTAGTCAATACATGCCATACTTAGATTCTTGCCCTTTTTACAGTTCTCCACTATGACTTTAAACAACAAATGATCCTTTGTTCCATATGACTTTCTTTTATTGCCCTTTTGTTCTGTTGCCATATTTGAGTTTTCTTCTCAATGACTATAAACTCTGTTGGCATCAGTTTTAGTGTATAGTTTATAAATCATTGGAAGGTAAGTTATTGGTCTATAATTTTTAGGGTAGCTTGCAGGTTCTCTATTAAGCAGGAGCATTGCTTTTCCTGTTGTTAGCCAGATTGGTGTGTGTTCAGGGTGTGCATATAAATAGTTCTTACTCGTGGCTAAATGTTTGTGCAAAGATGTTAATACTTTTAACCAGAACTTAGGTACTGCATCTGGATCTGGGATTTTCCAGTTTGAGGCTTTTCTTAACTTTGTTTCAATCTCTCTGGCTATTACTTCATCCCATTTCATATCCTGTACCTTTAAACTTCCTATTCTTTCTTTTACTTCTTCTATTCATTTAGCATCTTTGTTATGTTCCACAGGCTCTTCATAAATACTTCTCCAAAATATATCTATTTCTTCTTTTTTCTTATTCTTTCAATTCATTTTATTTTGTTTCCCAATTCTCTATAAAAATGTTTTGGGTCATCAATAAATTGCTTATTTTGTACTTTTCTTTTATGTTTATTTGCGTATCTTCTAAGTTTTTCAGCCTGTGCTAAGATTTTTAGTTTGTTATTTGTGATAGTGCATGATAGATCCTGATATTTTGTAATACTGTGCATTACTTTTATCACATCTATCTTTCTAAGTATTTTTGTTGATCTGTTCCCTCTTCTATACTCTTCTAACATTGACACTTCTTGTCTTAATTGCTTTATAGTTTTCTCGATTCGATACTTCTATGATGGTATTCGATTTCTCCCCTTCCTTTCCCTCACTACCCAGTGTTCTTTTGGTAGAACTTTATCAGTTATTAATTTAGCTGCACAGTAATATATCCTGTTTACTTCTGTTATATTGCATGGATCTCTATGAACAGTCCTAATTACTGTGATCATTTGTTTTATCAAACGTCTGACTTTTTGGGTTTTATTGACCTTTTGCAGTCTATTTCTTTCATTGATCTTAATATGTCTATCTCTATTAAATCAAATGACTCTTCTCTTAGCTCATTGTCTTCTAAACTGAGGGCACATTTTTTGTTTTCCATTTCCTGCAGGCATTTTATAGAAAGTTCTAAAGCATCTTCCTGTGGCACTTTCTCTTCAATTTCATCCTGTGCCATCCGGTGCTCTGTCATATGGGAACTCACTGGCTTATCACATCTCAACATTGACTGTGTCAGAGTTTCCAGTTTCCTGTTCTTTCCCTTGCTGTCTAGCTTCGAGTGAACATTTATACTGGTTTCCTGTGGAAGGCTCCAAAATATCTTCATATGGCACCTGACCAATTGCTTCCCATTCCACTGCTTTCCCCTTAATTTGGCTGTCTATTGCTCTATTCTGTTGTGGTGCTTTCTGAATTAGATTTTCTACATTGAATCTTTCACTTTGCAGATATTCCATATCCTCTGTTTCTGTTTCTTTAACTTCTGCATTACTAATCTCCTTTTCGTCTTATTTTTTGTATTGTAAATTTTTCCATGTCGGGATGTCTTTGCCTGTATTTCTCTTCAAATATCTTTGGTGCTACTCTTTTTTATTGATTAGTTTTGCTTTCTCCTTTGCATAGATATTACACCATATTAAATCTCTTTTTCTTTCCCATGTCCATATTTCTTCTTCAGACATCTCTCAATCCTCCTGTTTCTCCTTACTTTGGGGACTCATTCCATCATGCTGTGATGTAACCTGTGTTAGACCTTCTATAGCAAATCCTTCACTTCACAGGCACAGTGGCACTCCATAACTTCAACTTCTGTTTTTTAACTTCTTCTTTACTAATATTCTTTTCTACATTCCCTCTTTGTGTTATTATTTTTTATTGCGAAATTTTCCATATCTGAATGCCTTTGCCTGTTTTTCTCTTCGAATATCTTTGAGGCTGCTTCTTTATATTGATTAATTTGGCTTTCTCATTTGCATAAAGGTTGTACCATATTAAATCTCTCTTTCTTTCCCATGTCCACGTTTCTTTGTTAGACTTTTCAAAAATCTCTTTGTTTTGTTGTTCATATTTTTGCACTTTCTCAGATACTTCTTTTTCCAAACAGATCAAAGTTTCTTGGTCTATATACTGTTTTTCACAAATCTGTTGTATTAATGAACACAAATTTTTATTTGAGGCTTCTGACAGTTTTTCTTGTGGAAGTAGTTCTCTTTCGTCTAATTTCTTTCTTAAAATTTTTGTATATCTTGTGTCTGGAAATTTTGGGCGTTTTGCATAATAGTAACAATACATAATTTCTTTCTTATCCTCAATAGTCCACATTCTCGTCTTTATGGCTTTTCTTTGGCCTATCATTTTTTTGTGATTTTTGTGGACTGCTAATTCCTTCTGTAACAGGGGTCATCCTCCCCTGGGCCTGGCCTGGCCCCATTGTAGGAATGTTTCTGGAGTTTGAGGATTCTACACTGTCATTTTTTCCAGTCTTGGCACCAGTATGCCTACCAGGATTGGGCACTTTTTATCCTGGGTCTTGTGCACCCAGCTATCTTTTTTAATTTTTGACCTACTTCTGTCTATGATATATGCTATAAATACAGTCTATATATCAGTGTCGTCTTGGTGAATTTTGTGAAAAACAGGGTCCACCTCTTGAAGGTGTTCACCAAGACTTGAGGATGAATTCAATTTCAACAATATTACTCTCCTTTGCTTGCTGACTTATCATCTCTCCACTAAGACTCCCTCTCCATTCGGACCCCAATTTCTTTTGTTGGTGCAGCAGGAGATGGAACAACAGGAGATGGAAAAGTATCCATGTTGTAACTGAGAAGGATGTCTCAAAGACAGCAAGCATTGCTGGTATGAGTCGGTTGGAAGGTAAGTCTTCAAAAAGTGTTCACAAGTAGCATGCTTGCACTTAGACTCAGTTACACAGTACCATCACACAGTAATGCATAAGCAGCACATAAATATCCTGTCAATAATTCTTCTTCCAAGAAATGTAGACTGATAGAAAGAAATGGCAGGTGAGTTGTCACAAGTGTACACTAGCACTGATCCTGCAATAGTCTCTGTCTATACAAAACACTTCCCCTCACAAAACTTTGCTAGAAATAACTCAACATTTACACAATTAATACATTTTCTCATAAAATTAGCCCCTAAATACTTCAGTGGGAAAAACAGCAGTTTCCTGACAGAATCCTTTTGACATTTAAAATACCATTGGGTTTCTTAAAAGGGACATGCCACTTAAAGCATTTAAAATGACATTCTTTTTCTTAAAAGGGTGATAATTCTGTGTAGAAAGGTTCCCCACTGGGGACGTATCTGCTAGAAATGAAACTGAAAGCTGTCTGTGCTCCTATGAATCATCTAACCTGCTTCCTTTTGAGGTGGTTAGAAAATACTGAAGAAAGCTTTACAAGGACGGCTGATTTCCCCCCGCAGGACTGTCCAGTCAGCAGTCAGCGTGAAGATGTGGGAGGGAGCCAGACCTTTTGGAAACTGGTTGCTGTGCACTGGCCATGACACAACCCACATAGCCTAAAGAAAGTTGGAAATGATGAACATACATTCTGCATCCTGAAGGTAAGGTAAACAGACATATTTCAGCAAAACAAAAGGTAAAGGAGAAAAAAATATTTATATATCATAAAGTTATTTAGATAGTGGCATTATATAAACTGCTGAAGCTGAGATCCTATTCTATATCTCCAAAATCAGTGACAGAAATAAAAATAAACAGGGGTAAAGGTCCCAAATCATGTTAACGCTGTTCTTAAACAATTATAGACTAAAAAGACTTTAATTAATATGCATTCTCTAATGAAAAAGAAGGCTGTGACTTTAATGACTATGATTATTTGTTGACGGTAAACACTACCTTGTCTTGAAAATCCCAGAATTTTTGAGGTAGACATCAATCTTTTAAGCTGGAATTATTAATGTCAGTGAAAATCTGAGACATTTGTGAGGTATGTTTCAAATACACTTTTGAAATACATAAATCATGCATATGCAACTCTTATATTGGTATTTCCATAAAAAGTCATGTCACCCACCCATTACTTGTGGCATTTCTCTTTGTTTCTTTCCTGTCAGTCGTGCCTACAATCTCAAAGAGAAATTTAGTAGGGAAAATAACACAACAAACAACAATAAATAAATAAATATGAACCAGTAGTCGCGGTTGGCATGAAAATAGCAGGTAACATAAAAAATCCAAACTAGTTAATGAAATGTTTATTGCAAAGAGGCATTACAAATAAAAATCCAGGTGTTAGAATCAAGTTATTTATATCAATCATCAGTAATCCTAGCTGCTGTAATTATTGATTACATAGCAAGAATTATCAAGAGAGGTCATTGTGCCCTTCTACTCGTCACTCATCAGGCCCATAATTGAATACAATGCCTCTTTTGGGATGTAGCTTACCCGACACCTGCAGCAACTGGAGAGACCCCACAAGTACCTCACCAAGAAGATCATGGGCTACAAACAGATGTCCTATGCAGCTCGACTAAAGAAACTCTAGCTCTACTCAGTTGCTTACCGCCTACTCAGAGGTGATCTATGCCTGACGTACAAAACCATGTCAAACCCAGAATTAATGGACATGCTCCACCTCAAAAAATCCAAGTCCCTTAGAGCTACAGGCTCCAGGGACCTAAACCTCAGCACAAAAATAAATAGGACATGCTGGAGGGACAGATTCATTTCCCAGAGGCTCCCCTCACTCTGGAATAGAATCCCAATTCATGTTAGACATAGCCCCTCGCTGACCCTCTTCAAGCGAAATCTGGAGGCGTGGATGGGAAATCGCAAATTCACCCCTGGGATCTCTTCTGTGTCCCTGCTAGACAGAGGCACAGTAAACTAATCTTAAAAGGGTACCTTCTGTGACCTACTTTACAGAGGCACAGTAGGCTAATCTAATAGGGAGGCGGAAGCCAAATACACTTTGGCTAGGCTTATAAATGCCCTAGGGCAGATAGCCTAGTATCTACCTATGAACCTATAATCTAAAATTGGTACAGAGGCTATTTTTATCAATAGTTGCAGCATGCTAATATTTCTAAAGAACTAATGTAAAATTCTAAAGCATAATATTCATAATAAGATAATCTCTGATTTGGGTTAATGTTCACTCTAGCTAGCCCTTGCGGCAATGCAACATGTTATTAAACATTATGCAAATGACTCCACATAACCATTATAAAAAAATTGTACTGTCTTAAAATACATACTTGTATGTGTGTGAGTGCTAGACTGTTTATTTCCTGCAGAGGTGTTTTAACAGAATTTTTATCACACAACCATCTTGCACATTATACTCTGTTCTTTTTCCTAGAAAACTAAGCTTTAACCACAAGCATACACTGACACACACATAGTGAAATGTGTGCTTACAAATTTATGTATCCCTTGAGGATGCTGCTTTTCAAAGCAGGACATGAGATTATTTGCTTGCAATGTGAAGTTTGAACTAGATAAATATTATTATTATTGTTGCTGGGCAATGTTGTACAGATCTGCTTTGTTTGTGATTAAGTGCATTAAGATAGAGCTTTTACTAATATTTAGAGATAAAAATGTACTTTCTGGGTATGTGTGAATGTACTCCTCAGCTGACATATATCCAGGTTTAGAGAGTCCATTTTGTGGTTAAGTGATGGGGCACAGAGAAATTGCTGCTTAAGACTGAGTGGACCCCTTAGGAGGATTGTGTTAGCTCTGCTCATAATTAGGGCAGCTGCATAGATTAAAATCTTCTAGTAATTTAACTGTTAATGTAGGACTGATGGCAGGTGCCTGAATGCTTCCCAGTCGTAATATACTGCAGGTTTTACAGACATAGGAGCATGCAGTGCAATCGTACAGTAATATTTGCCTCAAAGGAGCACTGAATCTTATCTCGTACTTATCCTTCTCCGTTTCTATTTCACACCCTTCCCATCCAGTCTTCCCAGCATATCATTTTAGACATCTATAGCAAATGACTGAGTCCTTTTTCTGTCTTTAAGAAGAGTTTGTTTAGTTAAACTGAAAAAGGAAGAGAACATCTTTCCACATTTTCTGTTTTCTTCAAGCCTGTACTGTTCTAACACTGTGCAGCTGTCACCCACCATATAGTTCCATTAAACAGAATTGCATAATTTTTCCATTAGTTGAACTCCTTAGGAAGGCTTTTACATTTGTATTCAACTGCCATGAAAAAGCTTACTTATGTTCAGAGATAAAAAAGAAAATATTTAATGGAAGGGGGAAGTCAATGCTTGTTCACTGTCGTCACGAGAGTTCTGCTAGAGTCATGGACACATGCTGGGTTTCAGTGAGACGTAACCTTCATCTGCACAGGATTTGCACAGCTTCATGGCAGTGTGGAGCTATGTACAGACTAACATCATATTTAAACATATTTAAAAGGAAACAGTTCATAAGTTCTAATTATGCTGCATTTTAGTCATTAGACCTTCTGGTGAAGAAACTTCTCTTAGTTCATACATGCATTTTTCCATCTGTTATAAAAACTATTTAAATGAAGCATGAAGTAGCACAGAGTACTTTCAGTTCCTATTTCATAAGTTAATCTGTTCTACATGCATGGAACTGATTGTGAAATGAAAGAGTTTCTTTTAATTCCTTTACTTACAACAACCTAATGTGAGCCACGGTGGTGCAGCGGTTAGCGTTGTCATCTCACAGCAAGAGGTTCTCCTGATCAATTCTCGCTGGAGCACCTTCTGTGTGGAGTCTGCATGTTCTCCCCCCGGTCGAGTGATGTTTAAAGATATTCAGGTAGGTGCGTGCGTGAATGGGTGTGCCTTCCTTGAAGGTTGGGCATTGGGCTGGCAACTCGGCACCGTAAAAATCCATTGCCAATCATTAGCAGAACGGAGTTCCACTGTGGCGACCCCTAACCGGGAAAAGCCAAAAGACATTACTTAGTTACAACAACCTGATATAATGGATCTCTACTTCTGAACAGCAGTATTCGGGAGGTAGCTGCAGTCAAGTTTAACATGGATGACCCATGCAGCAAATATGGAAGCCAATACAAGAATGCAATGAAAGATGTACAGGGATGTGCGATATACAATGTATATAGCTGCTGCACTCCAACTTGTACATCTCTCCTGAGAAATGAAAATGTTACTTCAAAAAATGCTGCACAACTTTATAAAGCAGAGTATATCAATATACACAGAAACGAAGATGAGTGTGCTAACTCATCCTTTAGAAAGACAGTGCAGAGTGATTCATAATGATATTCAGCTCTACAGTAATTGCATCTACAGTGCTGTGATGTCCTCAAACTTGGACAACTATTAGATGCATAAAGGGGAGGAAAGGGGAATATATAATAATAGGGGAAAAAGGAATGGTAGCAAACAGGGGGATATAAGAGGACTCAAATAGTGAAATGTTGGTGGAGGAATTGAAAGGCATACTGAGAAAAGGTATGAGGGGGAAGGGTGATAAAAAACAGGGGAAGGAAAGCATTAGGTCAATGTACAGGGCAGACAGACAAATACCAGAGCACATCAGACAAACGAGATGGGTGGGCATATACTAGGATAGGGAAACACAAAATGGAGAGAGATAAACACAGAGGACATACGGATTAGGAGGGTTGGAGAAGGCCAGTTAAGTAAATAATCCAAAAGAGAAGTACAGGAGCAAACCAAGGCTGACAATAAAATCAGCATATCCAGCAGTCACTAAGGCTTACTCATGCAGCAGAAACAAATGCTAGTTCAAACAATGACTGAATCCATGACAAAGACAAGTAAAATCCAAGCTTTTTTATTGGTAAGCGCTTTCACCCTGTAAGGGCTTTGTCAAACCATAAGAAACAAACACTGAATGAAATCAAGTCACATTTTATAAGGAAATACGGCTGACATCACTTCATGTTCCTGATTGAAACTTTTCAGTATGCAAAAACAATACATAAAAAATGTATATAAAAAACTATACATATAAACAATATATATATATATATATATATATATATATATATATATATATATATGAAAAATGTATATAAAATGTAAAAAATGCACATCTGTGTATAGAGGCAAGTATAAAACATTTTGTTAACATTCTAAAATATGTATGTTTATCTCACAGTAAGTCTCCTATTCTTGAGAACAGGTTTCAACGGAATTTTGTCATTCAAACCTGGTCTCCGGTCTGCTCTAAGTCTGATAATCCATTTTAATTCCAGTGTTTCAGTGTAATTGCTTATATCTCCTCCCCTAACACTGGGTTCATTGATCTGTATAACTAGGAATATAAATGAATGTGTATTATCACTGTCTATAAGGTGTTTAGAAAGTGCACTGCGTGGAGACAGTGTGCGCATGTGATAAAGGTGTTCCCTTACCCTATCTCGTAGGCGTCTGTCTGTCTTGCCTACACAGAATGCTTGACAGGCAGTGCACTTGGCTAAATGAATGACATGTGATGTGTTGTAATTAGCACTGAGTTGAAACCTGAAACAATAGGAAATAACTGAGTGAATAAACTGGAAACTGGTGTCTACAAATTTGCAGAAATTACAACAATTACATGGAACAGTAACCACAATATTGTTCAAACATTCATTAGGCTGTGTAGACAAGTGATGGTAACAAAGTAATCTATGTAGGTTAGACTTGTTCCTATATCTAAAATATGGCTCCTCACCAACAATGTCTTTGAGTTGTGAATCAAGAAAGAGTAAATTCCAATTCTTGTTCAAAACCTCTCTTATACTGTTTATATCTTGTGTATAACTAACAGAAAATCTAACTGTTGGATTCCTAACTTTAGGACATATATCAGGGACATTCTCCACTGGAAATGGTTGTGAGAAATAAGGTCTAGCAATACCATTCCTCAGCTCCAAAACACCTTCAAAGTGGGAGGTGATCTCATCTGGCCTATATGCTCTTTGTAAAAGCCTGTTGTTTAAGTTTGACAACTCTTGTAAGAAGCTATCATGATTTGGATTCATCCTGGATGCTCTTATCGCCTGTCCCCTTATCAAGTTCTTATAAATGTAATTGGGGTGCATACTTTCCCGATGTAATAGGGAGTTCCTATAGCACGTTTTTCTAAAAACTCCAGTATTGAGCATCCCATTTGGCAGTCTGTCAAAAAAAACATCCAAGAAAGTAATACAACTAATCGAACTTTCAATAGAAAAGTTCAAAAAAATGGTTAGACTGTTAATCTCTTTATGAAAGTCATCCAGGGCTTTATCTGTACCAGTCCACAGGAGGAAAAGATCATCAACAAAATGTGCATAGAAAACAATGTGTTTCTTGAAACTATCTAGGACAAACAACTTATTACGTTCCCAGTCCAGCATGACAAGATTTGCGTAGCTATTGGCACATGAAGTGCCCATAGCCACGCCATCCTTCTGAATATAGGCTACCTCATTAAAAAGAAAGATGTTATTTTCCAGGACAATTTCCAACAAGGAACCAAATAAATCCTTCATAACTGGACTGTAGGCTTCGCAACTCTGTAAACATCTCATAACACTCTCAACACCTTCAGAGTTAGGTATCATAGTAAAAAGGGACTGTACATCCAGGGTAACCATTTTATAATACATATCTAATAGTAGATCTATAACCTTAGAGTATAAGTCCAGTAAAAAATGTTTCGTGTCTTTGAGAATATGTGTAGATTCATTCACCAAGGGTCTTAGGTGTTTCTCAAGGTGGATGGAGAAAGGCTCCATTACCCAACATCTCCCTGCCACTATTGGTCTCATTGGTGGGTCTCGGGGATTTTTATGTACCTTGGGGAGGCCTTGGATGACTGGAATCAAGGGATCGATCACATGTAAAAAATTAAACAGGTCTCCATCTATAACATCATTGATTAATAAATATTGCAACATATATGATATGTTACGCACCTTACTCCAGACTTCATTCAAACTAATTATTTAATAAAAATCACAGTCACTTAACATGAGAGTCATTTTTTGTAAATAATCAGCACTATTGAACACCACTATAGGTCCACCCTTATCGGCTGGTCTGATAATAAGGTTCTTATCATCCCTTAAATTATTCAAAACTGTTCTCAATCTAGGGGTTAAATTCCCATACCACTTCTTCTTCCTGTTATTCTGATCTAGAGTGTGCAAATCATCCTCTACCATTTTAGTAAAGGCATCTAGTAGGGGATGCAATACTGGAACATAAGTACTAGGTTTTTATAAAAATCTTATTATGCAGAGTGTCCTTAGAGGAAATACCATAGTCCAGTTTAAGCTGGACATTCCGACTGAAAAACCTCACATCAACAATAGTGTCTGTGATTTGGCTCCTAACTGAAGGTATAAAAGATAGACCCCTGTTAAGAATCTCTATTTCGTCCTCGGATAACACCCTATCTGAAAGATTCCAAACTAATGTCTTGGGACTTTGTCCCACATCTTCTTCAGTGTTTGGCCTGTAAATTCTCCTCCTGAGGCTTTCCTTTTCTGCCTACCCTGACTCATGGATCTGTTCCTCGCTCCTCTGTGTTGTTCGTCTATGGGGAAAGGGGTAAACCCATGTACACCTACCAAGGTTGTTTAACACTTCCGATGATGTCCTAGCCTCGGTCTCGACCTCAGACACCTCAAACATCATCAACGGATTATTCTCCTCGCATACACATCGCAGAAACCATTTCAGGCTCTTGGATGTTTGTGATGTAGTGGTACAGATAAAGCCCTGGATGACTTTCATAAAGAGATTAACAGTCTAACCATTTTTTTTTTAACTTTTCTATTGAAAGTTTGATTAGTTGTATTACTTCTTTGGATGTTTTTGTTGACAGACTGCCAAATGCGATGCTTAATACTGGTGTATTTAGAAAAACGTGCTATAGGAACAACCTATTACATCGGGAAAGTATGCACCCCAATTACATTTATAAGAACTTGATAAGGGGATAGGCGATAATAGCATCCAGGATGAATCTAAATCATGATAGTTTCTTACAAGAGTTGTCAAACTTAAACAACAAGCTTTTACAAAGAGCATATAGGCCAGATGAGATCACCTCCCACTTTGAAGGTGTTTTGGAGCTGAGGAATGGTATCGCTAGACCATATTTCTCACAACCATTTCCAGTGGAGAATGTCCCTGATATATGTCATGAAGTTAGGAATCCACCAATTAGATTTTCTGTTAGTTATACACAAGATATAAACAGTATAAGAGAGGTTTTGAACAAAAATTGGAATTTACTCTTACTTGATTCACAACTCAAAGACATTGTTGGTGAGGAGCCATATTTTAGATATAGGAACAAGTCTAACCTACATAGATTACTTTGTTACCCTTGCTTATCTACAAAGCCTAATGAATGTTTGAACAATATTGTGGGTACTGTTCCGTGTAATTGTTGTAATTTCTGCAAATTTGTAGACACCAGTTCCCAGTTTATTCACCCAGTTACTTCCTATTGTTTCAGGTTTCAACTCACTGCTAATTGCAACACATCACATGTCATTTATTTAGCCAAGTGCACTGCCTGTCAAGCATTCTATGTAGGCAAGACAGACAGACACCTACGAAATAGGGTAAGGAACACCTTTATCACATCCGCACACTATCTCCATGCAATGCACTTTCTAATCACATTATAGACAGTGATAATGCACATTCATTTATATTCTTAGTTATTCAGATCAATGAACCCAGTGTTAGGGGAGAGGATATAAGCAATTACACTGAAACACTGGAATTAAAATGGATTATCTGACTTAGAGCAGACCGGAGACCAGGTTTGAATGACAAAATTCCATTGAAACCTGTTCTCAAGAATAGGAGACTTACTGTGAGATTAACATACATATTTTAGAATGTTAACAAAATGTTTTATACTTGCCTCTGTACACAGATGTGCATTTTTTACATTTTTATATATATATATATATATATATATATATATATATATATATATATATATATATATATATATATATATATATATATATATATATATATATTGTTTATATGTATAGTTTTTTATATATATTTTTTATGTATTGCTTTTGCATACTGAAAAATTTCAGTCAGGAACAGGAAGTGATGTCTGCCCTATTTCCTTATAAAATGTGACTTGATTGTATTCAGTGTTTGTTTCTTATGGTTTGACAAAGCCCTTACAGGGTGAAAGCGCTTACCAATAAAAAAGCTTGGATTTTACTTGTCTATGGCACGGATTCAGTCATTATTTGAACTAGCATTTGTTTCTGCTGCTTGAATAAGTCTTAGCGACTGCTGGATTTATGCTGATTTTTTTGTTGTCAGCCTTGGTTTGCTCCTGTACTTCTCTTTTGGATCATTTATTTATTTTATTAGTAACAGGAGCATTTGGACCGTGATAACATTTACTCTTATAGTACAGTTAAGTAAATAAATGCCATTTGACAAAAGTTTCATATTACAGCTAAACTGTAATGGTAATTTTGCTCTTTTATTAAATGTCATCAGTTTTTACTAAGTTACTTTCTTATTAATTTTCACATTTATTTGCAATTTGTTATGCCATTACCTAATAGTTAAGTTTCATCACTGCTTAGTTACTGTTTGAAAAAAACTATTGCTTCATTACAATAACTGATTATAAGAATTGATAAATCTGTATATTAATATAGGCACTTATAGGGTCTATATCAGTTCATCAAAACATCTGAAGTTCGAACTCCATATGTTCGAACTTCAAACCGCGAACTGCAAAAACATCAAAGTCTTAAAACAGCGATTTTTTTTCCCAGGGAAAAAAATTGCTGTTCCAAAAAACACACACACAACACGAACACACCAAAACAACATCAATCCACACAGATACACTCAAAATCCTACATCTAACCCTACACTAAACTGTACATACACTACTACCTATCCGCTTACCTTAACCCAAACCCTAACCCTAAGGTCTGTCACTATTGCACACTCACCTGACCTGCCTAACTCACCTATCCTGCCCTAACCCTAAATTCTTTCACTATCGCACACTCACCTCACCCACACCCTAACCCTAACTCACCTAACCCGCACCCTAACCCTAACATCCACACAATCGCACCCTTACCTGAACCCGACCTGTAACTTCCCACCACAATCCTGATACTCGCAAAGTTACAGAAACAGCCCACTGAATTCTTTCCCCGGGAAAACAGTTCCCAGTTTATTCACCCAGTTACTTCCTATTGTTTCGGTGGGCTGCAGCTTCGCGATTACCAGTGTTCGAACTTTACAGTTCGAATGTCTGGTATTCGATATTCAGCCATTTCGACTGACTGATATAAACCCCACTTATATACTTCTTTTGTTATTGATATATGTGTGCTCTACTGAATTGATAAACACTAATGTATTTTACTGTGTTCAGCTGGTTTTAGCATGTAATTGCACTTAGAAGTTTTTTTAAATCAAGTGTTTTGTAACATTCCTTGTTCTGGCCAAGCCTTTTTATGGTGTAGATAAAAAGATAAACATTTTAGATAAAAAGATAAACATTTTAATTAATGTTGTTGAATCCATTGGCAGTGGGTGTTTTTCTGTTGTACGTGTTACTGTTTCACCTGTTTTGTAACTGAGAGCTGAAAACTCTTATGTACTTTACACCACTTTGAGTGTCATCCCTTCTTCAGATATAATGCGTACATCTTCTTTAGAAGGCCACAACTAACAGGGCATTACTAAGCTTACTTAGTGGGTCTTATGCCTGGTGTAATATGTGGTAATAATATGTGTTGGCAGAATTTCATAGCTGTGGTGAATAATGAGAAAATGGATTCCACAGGCTGAAATGTGTAGGGAGAGAGTGTTACACCATAAAAATACCAAGAAAAATCCAATTTATCAATGTTTTCTATTTCCCCACATAGTATTTTGTACAGTTATATAAAATATAAATACATGGAGCCATGGTCTGTTGAACATGCTGGGCTTTATTTGCTGTTTGAATACAGAAACACATTCATTTAAGCATGCTTGAACTGCACAACTGCACTTTGTCCCGGCCCCCCCTTTAAATAACCTACAACACATAAAGACATTTGATGACCTTTATTAATAAATTAGATAAGCATAAACTTTATTTACACTAAACATACAACAATAAAACAATAACTTCACAATGCTCAGTGATCTCAGGGCAGCGTGCCTACTCATCCTGGCCGATTCATGCATCAGGGCAGTGTACCCACTCACGCTGTTACATCCTCCACCAGGGCAGCGTACCTAGTCACCTTAAATGGTCAGCGTACCTGCTCACCTCTTTCAAACCAACCATTAACCAATGAAGTTCACTTATTGTCAAGCAGCGTCCAGCAATTCACTTGACTCCCAATCCAAATGCATGACCACCTTCACCTCGAGGGGGGACAGAAGAGGACAATCATGTCCCTCTTCTCTGCCCTTACACTAACAAAAATTACAACCAAAATCATTCAGGAGGGAGGGACATCAACTCACTCGAAAATGTGACCAATTCCTGTGATCCCTAATATATATACCAGCTAGTCTAAGTCCCTCTCTAACCTACATCACTTCCCCTTACTCACAATCTACTTAACTCTTTATTACCCAAGGTCTAGCCCCTGTAACCTGACTTACCAAACCAATATCCCTTCCCCTATACCCCTAAGATATCCCCTAACCTAGCTAAAGAGAGTCCAGGACAAATTGGTTTGTCCTAAGCCTCATTTGTCCCGACCCCCCTTTAAATAACTTACAACAACACATAAAGACATGTACCTGCTCACCTCTTTCAAACCAACCATTAACCGACGAAGTTCACTTATCGTCTAGCAGCATCCAGCAACTCACTTCACCCCCAGTCCAAATCCATGACCACCTTCACCTCGAGGGGGAACAGAAGAGGACAATCCTGTTCCTCTTCTCTGCCACCAGCCTACACCCAGGCTGTTCCCCCTCCTATTCCATAGCATTCACCATACCTTCTAAAAACAATTATTATTATAGATGAGTTCAGTGTATTGTTGAGCATTATTACTTCATTTTCTGACACAAGTGAAGAAAGAATTTCAGTTTTATTTGGTATCTGAATTGACCTTAAGATCATGTTCTGCTTTACATTTTCTAACTTCTTAAGTTCCTTGCTGACATGTTTCAGTCTAGTCTTGAGGTAGGGGATGGGGATTTCTTATGACTTTGTTATTTCATTTCTTTTGTTATGCAATTTATTACTATGGGAGTACTACCAGATACTACCAGATAAGTTTATTCCTAAATTCACAATTATATTTTGGGTGGATGGGCATAGACCTTTCTCTTTTAATTTCTCCAAGTCTTTTTGGGTTTCTAATATCATGACTGGAATAGACCCCCATTCCTAAGTCAAAGTATGATTAAAGTTCATGAAATGAGTATTGTTTCAATCTTTGATGTTATCCAGAAGTGCTCTTTGCAGTACCCACAATGTGCCCAGTAATGAATCCTTCTACAATTCGTATGGAGTTACATGTATTGGTAACATATCTAAGTACGACTGTAAATTCTTTTTTGATAAGATCCATTGCTTCTACTACTATTGGAACTGTCTGGGTATCTTTCTTCCACATTGCCCTTGTTTCTTCCTGCAAATCCTGGTATTTTATGACTTTGTGCGTCTCTGTAGATAAGACACTATAGTCACGAGGTGTAGAAATTTCAATGATCAATGGTACTTTTCTCTTCTTTCATGGACTACTATATCTGGTTTTCTCACATCTATTTTTTGAACTGTTGGTAATTGGTGAACCCATGTAATGTAAACTTCATCATTTTCTATAATGCTTTGTGGTTCATGTTTCCAGTGTTTTTCAGCTACTTCAATATTATAATGTTTACGTAAGATAAACTCAAAAAGACCACCACAGCTAGAGTTTCCAGTTTAACAAAAAGACTTCCAGTTTAATAAAAAGACAAGTGCTTTTACATAGATAAACTATACTTCATTAGATCCTTAAAACAAGTAGCACTTCACAAACATATATATAGTGAAATCCAAACATTCAATTTAAAACAATTAATCAATTACAACAAATTTAATAGCAATTTAAAACAATTCAAACATTATTCCTCTTAAAGCAATGTGCATCAAGTTCTGGTTTAATGCAAACATTATTATTCAATCCTGAATAGATATGTGCTTGCATCTTTAAAACCCACCTAAGCTCAACCCGTTCCAGATAATTATTATTATCTCCTCCTCTTTTATTCAGCATGACTGGTTGTAAAACTCCAAAACTAAAACTATCTGTGGTAAACTCTATAATGTGTCTAGCTACAGCATTTAATGTGTTTTTATTCCTAATATCATATAAATGTTGATATACCCTATCTCTAAGGTTTTCAACGTCTTACCCACATAGAAACAATCACAGTCATTACAATTAGCTAAATATACTAAATTAATCATGTTACAGGATGCATAAAACCTGGGTTCAAACTCAAAATTCAAAATAGGGTGAGTATGATGTTGAGTCTTACATATAACATCACATATTCTACATTTCATATAAGGGAACGTGCCCAACTTACTTCTGTGAATCAACCCCTGTTGTCTTTCTTTACATAACAGACATTTCAAATTCTGATTGTTCCTGTATGTGAACATAGGTGAATCACCTATGAGCTTAGCTGTATCTCTATCTACCATTAAAAAATGCCAATTATTTTTAATTGTCGCACACCTTGTTATTGCCATTGGCATACTTCATAACAAAATGAACTCTACCTTTCCAATACTGTTTATTTTATCCTCTAGGTGGCACCCTCTCTCCAGAGATAAAATCTCCTGTACCCTTAAAAACTTCATATTTTATTTTACAAAAATTGGATCCCTTATAGCCCCTGTCCAAAAACAGTTGTTACAGGCTGTCCACTTCACTCTCCATATAGTTTTGTCCGCACAAATTCTCTTAATCCTATTTTATTGACCTCTTATAATATTAGGGAACACATGCCTAGGGTGCATACTACTATAATCTAATAGACTATTTCACCAACATGATTTACGAAATAAGCCTGTAGTAATATTTCCTGCTGCATTTCTGTGTACTGATACATCCAAAAAGTCTACTGACTCAAAGGAGTGTGTCACAGTAAATCTCAAGAAGTGCGTAGTCGACTCCAAATATGCTATAAACTCACATAAAAGGGAAGGCTCCCTATCCCAAAGCAAAAAAAAATGTCATCCACAAAGTGTCTATATAACTTTGTGTGAACTAAAGTAATTCTTAAACAAATATTGTGTTTCCCAGTGGCAGACAACTAAATTAGCGTACGAATTTGCACACAGGGTGCCCATCGCGACACCCTATTGCTCTAAATAGATCTTATTGTCATACATAAACATATTGTTAGACAAAATCGTCCAACAACGTGCATATCAAGATCATTTCATCATTACACACGTCCCTCGTCATTCAATATAATGTTTGCACAATCCTCAATGCAACAGTCTTGCCACATTATTATGCCTTTCAGTATACAGTCCTTCAACCATTAGTATATCACAACCACCAACAAGATGTGTGACTGTTTCCAATTCTGTTTTACAAAACTTACATTTGTCTGTTTCACCCACATATTCAATGGACTTTGTAAACCAGCAAGTCCAGAGTACACTATCTTGGGCTGCCAGTATTAACCGTTCATCTTTTGGTTTAAATTCATCCCTCCTTAACCATTCCTGCATTTGATCCTGATCAACATGAGGTTGTTCCAAGAGTTTTCTGTACTGGCAACTATATTTATGCATTTTCCATATTTCTTACCTTCTCATCTGATCCTTCATCTTATATTCTTTTTTTTTTTTTTTTTTTTGGCACATTCATTTACTCCCTGAGTTTTATCTACTTCTGGTTTGATTTCCATTCATGTTTGACACCGATACGCTTCTGCTAAACTAAGCAGGGAAGTCTTCTTAGACTTTATTCTCCTCATGTTTCAAAACTTGTGAGGTTAGATATGTATGCAGTCCCATGATTATGTATCTCTACATATAATCGATTTCAAAGAGGCCCATACCTCCTTCAGAATGGGCAATATACAGTATAGTCTTGGTTTGCACTGATTTTTATAAATCATTTGATGAGCATGACGCATTCTTTTTGTTTTCCTGTACAACCTATCCAACACCTTTTGGGGTGAGTCAGTCACTCCAAAACTGTACGTTAGGACAGGAAGAGCAAATTGGTTTATAGCTTGGACTTTGTTCCTAGATGTCAATGCTGTTTTCAGTATTAATATAAGTATTCTAAAATATTCCTTACTAAGTTTTATTTGCATTTGTTCATGTTATATTGTTGATCCTTCATCAATTCCCAAATACTTATACACTCCCTCTTCCTCAAGTTCTTTTATATCACTTTCCTGTTCCAAACTGATGTTTTCTTGCTGGTGCAACTTTCCTGCTTTAAAGGTTGCTTTTGCACATTTATTAAGACCAAATGCCATTGTTATATCATCTGAAAAAGTTTTGACCACTTGTAGTTGTGCTTTCAATTTCTCATCTGATTAACTATACAGTTTTAAATCATCCACAAAAAGAAGATGTCTTTATACTTTGTTGTCTTCTGGGAGTCAAATTGTAGCCATGACCTAATCTGTTAAATAGACAGATTAATGCGTTAAAGGCAAGATAAAACAGCAGCGGTGACAAAGAGTCACCCTGGAATATCCCACTTTGGATTTTTATCCCTGGAATAATCATTTGTCCTTTATCATGGTTTAACTGAAAAGTTGTTTGCCACTGTTTCGTGGTCGCTGTAATATAATCGATCAGAGTAGGGTGTATCTTATACATTTTTAAGCGCTCGTATATCCATGAATGTGGGATATTGTCAAATGATTTCTTGTAGTCTCTCCATGCCATACTTAAATTCTTCCCCTTTTTTACTGTTCTCCATTATGAGTTTATTTAACAACAAATGATCCTTTTATTCCATATGACTTTCCTTTATTACCCTTTTGGTCTATTGCCATGATTGAGTTTTCGTCTAAATGACTATAAGCTCTGTCTGCATCAGTTCCAATGTATAGTTTATAGGTCGTCAGAAGGCAAGTTATTAGTCTATTTTTTTAGGACAGCTTGCAGGTTTGCTCTTAAGTAGGAGCATTGTTTTTCCTATTGTTAACCAGGTTGGTATCTGTTCATGGTGCTCATGCAAATAGTTCTTACTCATGGTTAAATCATCATGTTGTTGTTGTTGTGTCTTTCGGCTTTTCCCGGTTAGGGGTCGCCACAGCGGAACTCCGGTCCAATAATGATTGGCATAGATTTTTATGTGCCGAGTTGCCGGCCTGATGCACAGCCTTCAACAAAGGTACGCCCATTCACGCATGTCTCCACACTGAAGACACTCTAGCTGAGACTCGAACAGGACAATGTCTTAGTGTGAGGCGACAATGCTACTGCAGCACCACCACCGCAGTTGGGTAAATCATCATGTAAACATGTTAATACGTTTAGCCAGAAGTTGGGTACAGCATCTGGGCCTGTGGTTTTCCAGTTAGGAGCTTTACCTAACTTTGTTTCAATCTCTCTGGCTGTTACTTTGTCTCATTTCATATCCTGTGCATTTCAACTTCTTATTCTTTCTTTTACTTCTTCTATCTATTTAGCACTTTTTTATGTACAACAGGATCTTCATAGGTATTTCTCCAAAGTGTATCTATGTCTTCATTTTTTAGTAGTGCTTCAATTCCTTTTGCCTTGTTTCCCAATTCTGTATAAAACTTTTTTCGAATCATCAATAAATTGCTTGTGCTTTTCCTTTATATTTATCTGCATATCTTCTAAATGTTACTGCCTGTGCTGTGCACGATAGATCCTGATCTGTTCTGATGCTGTACATTATTTTTATCACGTCTATCTTTCTGAGTAATTTTGATGATCTGTTCCTTCTTCTATACTCTTCTAACAGTGACACTTCTTGTCTTAATTGATTTATAGTTTTCTCTTTTCGATACTTCCATGATGGCATTTGATTTCTCCCCTTCCTTTCCCTTACTGCCCTGTATTTTTGTGGTAAGACTTTATCTGTTATTAATTTACCTGCACAATGATATATCCTATTTACTTCTGTTATATTGCATGAAGCTCTATGAACAGTCCAAATTACTGTGTTCATTGGTGAGATTTTCTGAAAAATGGGGTCCACCTTTTGAAGGTACTCACCAAGACTTGAGGATAAATTCAGTTCCAGCAATACTATTCTTCTTTGCTTGCTGATTTATCACCTGTCCATTCAGACCCCTTTATTACCTCTCCATTCAGACACCAATTTATCATCTCTCCATTTGTACCCCTTTATCATCTCTCTATTCAGAAACTGTTTAGATGGTAGTAGAAATTGAAGGTAAATGTGGCAGCCTTCTCAGATGGGTCCATTTGCAGGGGTTTGCTGGGAATTTTGTATAGGTGTGCTACAAGCTGAAGTAGAATTACCATGTTGAAGTCCCTTAAGATGGTTTTATTTAGTGATGGGATCATACCATTATGCTTGACAGAGAATGCAATTTGTGTGCAGATTTAACCAGGGATGATGAGATGCTTGATGAGGTACAGGCAGGAGCAAGGTTAGTATGGACCAGGTCAAGGATATCAGAGCCTTTAGTGGGTCATTTTACAATTTGCTCCAGGGCATTGGCATTGACAAAGTCCAGGAAGCACTGAACATATCCATTTTCAGAAGTGTAAGTCAATGCTTGGGTAATTGAAGTCCCCTAGTAAGAAGGTATTTGGTTTTATATTTAGACCCTCAATGGTATTATGGTAATGTCCATGATCTTTGGGGGGCATTGATGAGGATATGTAGACAGGAATGAAGGCATGGTTCGGTTTGTTTATGGGTGATTTGAATCTCCAAGAACTCCAATTAAGGGTTGTGAGCAATTTGTTAGTTTCTGACAAACACCTATACTACCCTCACAGTAATCCAAATACCTGATGCATGATAGATGCTAAACCCTGGTATAGAGGATGTGCTATTGCACTGAAATCATGTCTGAGTAACTATACAAATATGAATGTGATTCTGAGTTGCAGGGGGTGCCTCAAGTTCTGTCATAATTCTATTTGGACTCCTAACACTGAGTGCTGCCACCGTGATGTCTGAATTTGGGTTTTATTTTGTTATGCAGGAATGCCCAGTAGATAGTGTGCCTTAAAATGACGCTATATAGGCAGCAAAGGCTCTAGCCAGCATGAAAAAGCCCTGCTATGAGAGGTTCAAGCCACCTCTGTTGCAACAGGAAGTCTTATCCATGTCATCTCAGGCCGACACATACTGCATCCTCTTAGAATGACTCCAACCTACATCCCCTTAAAATGACACCAACCACCTAGCTAAATGTTAAAGCCAATTATTATGTTTTGGTATTTAGACATCATTACTGGTGAAGGTAAGATACTGATCAAGACCAATGTCCTTCCTACCTCTAACATATGCATGTTAATTTCCATCATTTGTCTCTGCATGCCCTTCCAGGTGGGGCACCTCAGGGCATTCATTCATTCATTCATTCATTCATTCATTCATTCATTCATTCATTCATTCATTCATTCATTCACACATTCATTCATTCATTCATTCCCACTTGGGGGACCACTAGGTCATAGTCATACTTCTCTGGTTTAAAGGACCTTAGGACCTTGTGACTTCACAGATCCTGGCACTGGACAAGCAGCTTACAGCTACCCTGACCTTGTTCAGTCTGGTGAGTGTGGATTTTGTATGTGTATGCTTAACTAGAGTCACCTATGGCTAAGACATTTCCCTGTGTAGCAGCAAACTTAGTGGTTCTTACCGGCTTAGGCCTAATTTCATGGAAACTCTTGGATGATCTGTGTGGAGTTGCATTATGTGGGAGTAGAGAAGGAGAGGGTGTTGCCTGGTGTGCTGAAAGATGATATATTTTTTGTGTGTATTTTAGGAGGCTTTGTCACATTTTCTTTATAACATCAACATACATTATAGGTTTTGTTGTGTTGTGGATTATGATGCTTGCCTATAGTAGACTGATGCAAGAAGTTTCCTCCATGTTTCTTAAATATTGACATATCTCTCAGATTGTATTATAAATTGGTAGAAGCAGTGAACAGCTGGTAAGCATAATGCATTTGCTAAACTGTATTAAAATACCTAATGCAATCAGACTGGCCACAGATGGGGTGAGATTGGACTGTTGAGCCATATTACCAGCGACTGGAGAATAGAGTTGGTTGCAGTAAGATTGCAGGATTGGAGGGTGGATACTATAGAAGACCCTAAATATTTGTGGATGAAGTATTTAGGGCGATCTGAAGTTAGGTTAGATTGTGTTGTAGATGTTCACATATTGTAAATGGTGTCCATAGCTGTGATCAGTGCAGTCATTGTGCAAAGGGAGTTACTGAAGACATGCTAGTCATTGCATAGTAAGCCATAGATATTTATGTAGTCAAACAACTGTTTGTAAAATAATGTTTCAATTTTAATTGGTCCCATAGGTGTTTTGACATAGTGTTTAATTATTCTTTATATGTTTATTGTTCAGTGTTTGTGAGTGAGAGACTTCTGGACATATGTGTTGGGGCATTCACTTGTTTGCTTGTGTATAGATAGAAAACTCTTCTTGTGAATCTTGGATATTTCAAGTTTCCTTTATATTGCTGTATTTTCATTCTTAGACTAATAGCCTTCTTTTTAGCTAGCCCTGAGTCTTGGGCTCGAGGTACAAATTTATGTTAGATCCTTGGAAGTTATAACACCAAAAATGCAAAGGTTCCTT
>NC_056741.1:760027374-760078024 GCF_019279795.1 Protopterus annectens
CACAGAGTGCGCACACATGTAGACACACACACACACACACACACACACACACACACACACACACACACACACACACACACACACACACACACACACACACACACACACACACACACAAACACTCATTCAGCCTCATTTATGCTTCTACTGACATGAACACACACACTGATACACATACTGGCACACTCTCACCCCCATGGCTCTCCTGTACTTACCTGTGCTGTGAGGACTCTCATAGGAGTGAATGGGTGAACACTGTGTGTTGATGGCATTTGCTTTTTCCTCTTACAATAAAATTATACTTAGCTGAGTGATTCCAAGCAAACTGTGAATTATGGACATTCCCAGGAAATCATCAGCTAGTCCCACGAACTGCTGCATTAGCATGCAGCTTCATCAGTGATACCGCTCTGTGCACTACAGGCCTTGTGAAGCAGTATAGTGTTCTGTGACTCAGAATGGCTTACCATGATGCATATTCCTTCCAAAATATGTCCTCCATATTGGGATAACCATTTCTGAATTCCCACCATTGATTGTGTATGCAGTCAAGCCTAAATGCCTTATTTATATTTATTTTTAGGAGTTCTTTCATTATCATTTCATCTGTGAAATGACGTATGGTACTTTTATGGGACAATCTGTTTTTTTCATGACTTTATTAATAAAAAGACAGTGCTGAAGGGTTTGTATCTTCCTAAATTTCTCCCAGGGACTTCTGTGGAATTTGAATTGTTTAAATATTTAGAATTTTTGTTTTTGACAGGGCTGTTATTGAGGTAATTGAAGTTTTATTTAAGGAAAGTTAAAATAAATTGCTTCAGAAAGAAATCAAGTCTCTGAATGACTCCATTCCTAAACAGTACTCATTTAAGTGGTTGGCAGCTATATATGATAAGTAAAAGAATGAAGATTATCAAGGAAAGAAAGGTCAAAAAGGTTAAAAGGGACCAATATAAATACTGAAAGGGTGTTTTTAAAACCAAGTGGGAATATTACAGCAAGAAACTGCTTCAACTTCTTTGACCAATGAGAAAATACCAATTCAATTCTTGACTAACTATTCTTTTTTAAGAAGAAAAATGTCAAGTGACTCTGTCTCCCACCCTTTAGCTCTCTGAGAAATTGAGGAAAAAATCTACAGTGAGTTTTTATCAATGTCTCTTTCCTCAAAAGAACCAGTGAAACAAAGGAAAGACAACTCACAGCAAATGGCAATACAGGAAAATCTTCATTGGGGGCAGAAGAACCAGCAAGGCAGGGGTACATCTTAGGGAATAACAGTAAGAAGAAGAACCCACTACAGAAGGCACTAACTGGCTATAATTTACATACTTTTTAACATATGTGACATTGTTCTTATAGAAGGACAAGTAAAAACCCTTTAGAAATGTAAGTTTTTTTTTTTGTTCTTCCCTTTTGTGATTTTAAGCAAGACTATTGTTGAACTTAAATGTTTACTTGTAAGAAGCACTTGGCTTATTTATTTCAAGATGCTTTTATGCAAATGGGTAACATTAGTTTTAAAAAGAGCAGGACTTATATTCTTCCCTTCTGCAGTATAATTCAAACATTTGAACATTTTATGAAGCTGGTATTGGGAGCTTATTGAAATAACCACCATTTAACCAGCTTTGTAATTAACGTTCAATAAGAGGAAAGTGCTCATTTCCTTGTGAACTCTGGGTTATGTTTTATGAAGGTGGATAAAGGAAGCCACATAGTCATTATGACTATAGACTGATACAGCAATTCTATGACCCTTTTATTAGATAATGAAGCTGCTTATAATGAAGTTCAGAAGTCAAACATTTATCCATCCATCCACAACTTTTTCTTATTTTCAAACATGAAGTTGGGGTATCACAACCATATAGAGCTAAAATTCAAAATATTGCTTGCTACTTGATTTTTCTGTTCATTGATGGTTGTTCAATGGAGTTCTATGAACTTTTTAATGTTGAATTTGGTTGGTTATATATTTGGCATTCCAAAAATTCATAAAAATGTTAATAAAGTCCCACTTAGGCCTAGTGTAGCTAAACATAATTCTAAGACTGAACCTACTGCTGTATTTCTGGACAACATTTTGCAACAGTTTCAACTTTATGTACCATCATCCACTATAGAGATTCATGGCATTTCCTAAAGAAAAGGAATCTGATGCATTTGCATTACAATTTTTCTAATGCTGTTTTAATTAGCATGAATGCTGAGGCATTATATACTTGTATTCCTCTGACTGAAGGGGTTAACATAATTAAATATTTTTAAGCAAAAAGTCTTTGTTTTCAAACTATGTTTAAAAATGTGTTTGTATGTTGCTGAAAATGTTTTCTGAAAGTAATTTCTTTACTTTCAACATATGCTTCCATCTGATTTTGGGCATGGGTCCAACTTAGCAACCATGGGTCCTGTATTTGTGGACTTACTTTTGGTGAAATGAAAGGAAAATTTACCGCATGAGTTACCTGAGTTCAGCAACATAATATTTTATTCTTGGTTTATTGATGACCTCTTTATTTTATGGAAGGGCATACATAAAAAGTTTGAAATTTTTTTTTAAGTATTATTGATCTGAATTCTTCCCTTTTACAGTTACTTACAGGCACAATTTTGAAACTATTTCTTATCTAGACATTACTGTTTCCAGAGAAATGGTTTTACATTTTCCATCTTATGAAAGGAGACATTTATTACTTCCTATCTGCATTATTAAAGTTGTCACCCTTATCACACTGAAAAATGAATTGGGAAAAGCCTGTTTGTACAGTTTAGCAGACTTGTGTCAAATGATAGTGAATTTAATTTTGCAAAGTTAATTTTTGAAGATTTTTTTTTTGTAGAAAAAGGACACCCAGTGAAATTACTGGAGGAAGTGCTAGATGAAATTTGTACTAACAGACAATAAAGGATCTGAACTATTTTAAACTGAAATTATTTCTGGACAGAGTTATGATCAAAATGCTGATTGGAAAAAATATTTTGGGGAATACAGAGATAAAACAACTAGTAGGTGAGGCTCCAATGTTTATTAACAAGAAGGGGTGAAACTTTAATTTGATTTAAAAAATTGAGATATATTTAATGGTTTTAGGTCTAGTCAAAGGGGCATATTTGCTTCTCTAAACTCCAAATAATGTATGTTTATAGCCTCTTCTCCATATTTGCAGGTAGATGGTCATCCAATTTACTTCTGTATTTGTTACATTTGCATGCAAGTTTACACATCTGGTATACCTAGCTAAGTGTATGTCATGTTCAGCATTTTATGTAGGAAAAACTGTTATAACCTTGGCTGAAAAACTGACAAGCTATTAAAAACAAGAACTGTAACAATGTTCTTTCCAAACACAGTTTTCAGTGCAAGGACTGCAGGAAATTTTAATTTTGTGTGACCGATCAAGTAAATCATGATTTTAGAGATGGTGACTGCAAAAGTACTTTGGAGTATGGGGAACTACATTGGCAGATTACTTTAAATGCAGGAAAGTTGCCTGGTTTAAATGATCATCTAAATGTGAACTTGAAAAGAGCTTTGGTTTCTGATTCTAATGAATGAGTTGAATGTGAAAGTAATATTATGTAGTTTTATGTTGATATTATTCATTTATTATGAGTTGTATTGCTCATTTTCATCTGTTTGTGGTTGGACAAAGTCAAAAGGCAATCCAGCACCAGCGGAGAAATAAATAAAGTATTTAATAATCCAGTAAGTAAATCAGTATGAGCGCTTCCATCTCAAAACCAGAGACTTCCTCAGATACAATCTGTTTGCCCCACTCTTGCTACAGCTATGTTCCTAAGTGTTCCACTGAGTGAATATCCTAAGTCACCCAATTCTTCATTACTGAATACTGAGGAAAATATTAATTTGATGTTGTTGTTTGTCTTTCAGCTTTTCTCGGTTAGGGGTCGCCACAGTGGAACTCTGGTCTGCTAATGATTGGCAGTAGATTTTCATGAACACCGAGGTGCCAGCTCGACGTTCAGCCTTCAACGAAGGCATGCCCATTTACGCATGTCTTTCGACCACCCATCCAACCGTGGGGAGGACATGCAGACTCCACACAGAAGGCACTCCCCGCACTCCAGCCGAGAATCGAATGGGAGATCCTCTTGCTGTGAGGCAACAACGTTACCGCTACACCACCATGGATTCTAAAATATTAATTTGATGTATTTTTTGCTATTCTTTTCTGGCCACTCACTTCACTTTATTAAATTGTATCAGCCCTTCCTTTCTCCTTTGTTGCATATTTATTAATTTATGAAAAGGTGTCATCTTCTTTTTTAATAGAATTGACTATTTTTCCAGAATTGTTTAACCGTTTTTCTTGATTCCTTTTGCCTTATTTGTACAATCTGCATTTCCTTTTATTTCCCAAGTACTTTATGTTCTTTGCTAACATTTTTTTCTCCCAGCTAATATGACCGACACAGAGCTGTTTTTTGTAATTTTTCGATTTCTGTATTTGTTTTATATACATATTTGCTGCTTCTTTGATGGCAGTTTCAATGTATCATTATCGTTCTTTCAAGTTGCCTTCATTCTAAAGCCTGTATTCTAAAGCTTTCCTGACACACTGTTTTACTATTTTAAAGTTTAGAACCCATGTTCTTGCTGGATTCAGCTCTGTAGTTATGATTTTGAACCAAGTGTTTGTGGATAGCTCTGAGATATTGTCTCCTTCCATGCTGTTTCTACTGTAACTTCTAGTATTAATTATGAGAACCACTATTTGTAGGACATTAATAATTTCCCTCTGCTTAGGTTCAGTCAAGTTGCTGCAAATAACAGCTTTAGCAGTTCGCACATTTAGGTTCCCTGTCAACAATATTGCTCTTTTCCCTGCCATCCCAAGGGTGCCTTCTATCATTTTTCACATCTTTGTCATCATCTTAAGGAGGCATACTTTGTACAGTCTTTAGCCTGAATAAGCTGTCATTTCCTGTCTCTTGTATGACTCATATTGCTCTTCTTGTTTAGTTATTTGTGTCACCTTACTTTGTTTATTCCATTATACAAATAGCTATACTCCCCAATGCTTTTATTCTGCCATGGCTTCTTGTCTGTAAACTGGTTATCCTGGTATATTTAACTCAGCTTATTGAGAGGAGTATTTTAGACCCAGGAGAGGATGTGCCTTCTCACACTGTAGAGCAAAAATGATATGAAGTGGGGTAGATACTGACTGGGTAAAGGATTTAAAAAAGGTATTTAATCTCAGCTCATAGGTTCATAGGTTCACAGGTAGGTACTAGGCTATTGGCCCTAGGGCCTATATAAGCCTAGTCAAAAAATGTACCCTGGCTTTCGCCACCCAAGAAAATTATTTTCCTGTGCCCTTGTCAAGCAGAGCCACAGAAGTGACCCCTGGGGTGAATTTCCCATTTCCCATCCAATCATCAAGATTTTTCTTGAAGAATGCTAATGAGGAGCTCTGTTTGACATAGATAGGTAGTCTGTTCCAGAGTATGAGAAGTCTCTGGAACAGGAATCTATCCCTCCAGCATATTCTGTTTATTGTGGTGATAAGGTTTAGGCCCCTAGAGCGTGTAGCTCGGAGGGATTGGGATTTCTTTAAGTGGGGCATGTCCAACAGCTCTGGGTTTGACATAGCTTTGTATGTTAGGCAGAGATCGCCCCTGAGTAGGCGATATGCGATGGAGTAAAGCTGTAGTTTTTTGAGACGGTCTGCATAGGGCATCTGTTTGAGGCCAGTAATCCTCTTTGTGAGGTATTTCTGTGGTCTTTCCAGTTGTTGTAGATGTCTTGTGAGGTACATACAAAAAGGGGCATTGTAGTCTATAATGGGTCTAATGAGTGATGAGTAGAGGGGAACAATGACCTCTTTTTTTCTGGATGAGAATCCTTTTGTGATGAGATGAGCCACGTAGAAGGATTTCCTGTTAACTAAGAACAACTGAATTTGTTAAACAAGGGCTTCTCCTTTGTACCTTCTAGTTGGTCAGGCCTGGTACAGACATTTCTTGACTTAAAATTATTTATGAGGAACTTAAAATCTGAACTTTGTTTTGCATGGTATGACTGAACTAGTTTTAGAAGGCAAAGTACTTGCAACAGCCCCTTTATTTCATCTTTGGTAGCACTTGAAAACAATGTATTAACAAGAAGTTATATCTCTTTTAGCTTGACCTCATAAAGCTCTGAGCATGAAAGCAAAGTGTTCAAGGAATTAAAAAGAAAATAGGCAAGACTAATATATGAAAGCAGAAAGTCAGGGAAATTTTTATAATGGTTACCCTGAAGTACAAGGAGTCTGTCTTTATTGTCTGTTGAAAAGTTCTATAAGAATGTCACTTTAAGATAGATTAAAGCATTTTATAAGTAGGATGATAATGCCTGTTTAGATTTCCTCCATGATGGATTTACAGATTTGAAATAATTTTTTGTTTATTAATGTCCCATAATACCTAAAGTTCACAAAAACAGTGGTAATCCTAGTATCAAACTAAAAGTTTCATCTGGTGGTTCCAAAACAGAGACCCTAGCCCAAGAAACAAACAACAAGCTCAACAGAATAGTATATCCCTCAGAGTCCTATATAAAACACTGATTGCAATTTTTGAGAAATTGAAGGCTGCCATATGAAATTGCTTAAAATAAAACCTTTTAAATCATCTTTGATGTTGCCATATTAGAGTTAAATATTCATTAAAGTAAAGGAGTGGTTATGCTAAAACAACTAACGGTGGCAACTGCAGCTTTACCGCACACAGAAATTGATTGACCTGCTTTGTACTTTATTTGACCTTACTTTAGAAATCAGCTTTTTTCCCAAGACAGGCATTTCAAACAGGTAAAGGTATAGAGTTGGGGGCCTCCACACCCCCATAATTTTTCCAGTTTTGTTTTAGTCCACTGGAAAAGGCAATTTTAGTAAAATGAAGTCATTCATACATGTTTTTCAACTCATGCTACATAGATAATTTCACACAGCAAGAATGTATATGAAGAAGGATGCCATGCTTTGTTCCACTGTATATTTACTTTGTACATAGATAATTTATTTATCATTGGGATATGTACTTAGGAATTGCTTGGGCAGTTTTTAGAGCTATTAATTACCTACATTATTATTTTGTCTTTCACAACTACTGTTACACCAGAGAGGGTATATTATCTCAACACAGAGTTTGATTCTAGGATGTAGACAAAACCAATAGCACAACAGTAGTCATCTTTGTTCTACAAAGGAGAAATGTAATTCACAAGTAGGATATTAAGTTATCCACACTTTGTTAGATAATCATTATGTAGTAGAAGCATAAGTTGAAAAATCCATTTGCTGACCAAGGTTACAAAAGTGTATGCGTAAGCAATGTTTGAATATGGTTGCAGCCAATAAAGCTAGAATGTTCCTTCCTATGCTTTTAGGAGAACTAATTTCTAGGACATGCAACCAGACAGGGCTGTTAACTACACCAGACTATGTTAATGCTTTTGGTATTTCCTATTTCCCACAGTGTAGACACACCTGCAACCCATTGCATTATTGCTGTAAGCTGGAAGATTTTGAAGGGTAATAGTGATTTGATTAGTGTTGTAAGGAAGTCCACTGTTTTCATTAGCAAGAGAAACCAACATTTAAAAGCAGTCTTGGAAAGGAAAACAAGTTCATGTATTATACTATTTAGCAACAATTCTATGGGGACATTTCCCTGCAAGTTTTGTTCATACTATTGTTTTAGTTATAATGATTCAAATTTGAATTTGGCACATTTTGATAAAATAAAATTCATTCTGTGTATAAAGAAGCACTTCAAATGTAATTCCTCAGAAAATGTGAACATTCTCAAATATATAAGCCATGACACTTTCTACATGGATTAGACCTCACAGATGCTGTCACAGACTACATATGAGCACCTGCAATTAGTATTTACTAAAAGCACTGTTAACACTCTGTATAGAAATAGTAGGAACTGCTTGGATTACAAATTTCTATTTTTTTGTTTTAGAATGGAGACTGTGGGAGAACAGTTGTACACCATCCCCAAGTGTAGAAAGCTAGAGTGACAGCTCCACTTGAATGCTGGCTTTCCTCCACTTCTGAATGGACACTTAAGTATTAAGAGAGTTCTTAAGCTCATGTCCTTAACTTAAAAAGTAAATAAATTTAGCGCATGTTTTATTCTTTGCTTTGTATTGTAGCTTTTATGTTTCCTTCCTAGTCCAATGGACTTTTTATTTGTTGCTGTTTCCTTGGTTGCTAATATGATTGCGTAATAAGATTAATTTTAAGTCACCACATTTTCTTTCTAGTTGTTTAAATCAAATTCTCACTTGATTTAAATGCTGTGAAACAGTCTCTATGTTGAGGAGACAAAGGCACTTCGCTAAATATTAAATAAGTATTCTTCTTGTCATGAAGTTCTGGTTTTGATTACCTTTTTTAATGGTTATATTGTCATTGTTAACTCAATCACATCCACAGCTTTTGATCTTAATATGTCACTTTGAATTTAAGGGATTCTTTCTACAATATTTATCGTATAACCACAATATCAATACAGTGTATTCCATTAAAGCCACTAGACTGGGGACATTTTGTTTCTAGAATGTGGAAGAAATACTCATTGCAATGATTTTTTTTTCCTTTACCCTAATTGATTCGAGGTATGCTTTTTTCTCATTTCCCACTTAAATTGCCTTCTTTTCTGAAGTTTATTTCACTTAATATTGTAATGTTTTTGTGCAAATAAGCTGGGATTTATCTGTTCATTTTAGTGTCCCTCAGCTTATTTAAAGATCATGTGCAAATGCACCTTCACTGCCTGGTAGGTCTTTGTTCAAACTTTGTAACATGCAACTGTTTACAGTTGCACTACACTTCTAATTTCACTTTTAAAAGCCTAAATGTACAAAAGCTTTCTTTTTGAGCTGTATGGAGCATATGCAACTGTTGTGTAGTCACAATGAGCATCTGCACAGCAGCTGGTGTGGTGATGACAATGGGTGGAAAGGGGAGTGGTGTTTTATTGTAAAGCATGTGCTAAACCTGCTCTATCATCTTCCTTTTCTATATCATTCATCCTCATATGGGCAATGACATCCTACTCTCTGCAGATGCCTCACAATTATGAAGCTTCACTACCTGCCCCTTCAGAACGTGGAATCAGAGGGGTACTTCACCTCACTTTCTTCAAATTCAACAATAATGAAACATACATTGACACTAAATTCGAAAGGAAAAAAAAATCCACTACAATCCATTAGTGCAAAAAAAAGGGAACTCAAAAAGTGTTGCCATCTGTACACCTCAACCCATTACATATCCCATAACTGTGGAGAAAGGGCAAATAGTGTGTTTTTAAAATAATGTTGCCACTCCTTTTCTGCATCATTCTTCTGTAGAAAGACTAGAGCAAACTGTGCCTGGAGATAATAAAGGGTGGAAGAAAACTCCTGACTTCCACACTTGTTCTCTCCAAGCCATGATATATCAGGAATGACCACACACATTAAAAGCCATACCTCCTCAAATTATACCACTAACCATGGCATTTCCTGTAAGTCTCATTCTGTGTGATGCATTCAGTCATCAGGGATTCAGTGAAGGTGATTGGGAGGAAACCACATGCTTATATGCATTTCCTCACAAGACTAGAGTCTGCCAAGTCAGGTTGTTTCCTTTTATAGAGGAGTTGCATGCCACAGTCCTGGTTTGCCTCTCAGAATTCTTCATGACCTCAGGTTTCGTTCAACTACTGAGGTACAAGTTAGGGTCAGGACAGTACAAGTATGTACTGCTTGAGGAATATGACCTTCTTTTATCACCTCATCCTTCCAGATCTGACTTTGGTCCAGCAATTCCTAATGCCAAGAAAATTCCAAGTAGTGGCATTGACTCTTATGGTCTCTGGTCAGTGAACAATATTACTCTGATTCTGGACTGCTCTACCCCGAGATGACCAGCCTACTCCATTAGCACCGACAGATGTACCTGCAGATGGGACAGCACTACATTCTTTAGACATCTCCCAGAAAACACCTTCACAGCCTATGTACTGCTCCACTTTTCTCATCAACTACTTGTTTTGTTATGCTTATTGGACTCTGCTACCTGTAGAGATTCTATATGAAAATAACAGAAAGTTCCAGAATTTGAACTAAGTGTTGTAAAATCCTAAGATTTCATGGTATTCATTATTTTAGGCCACATCACTCATTCATCATTATTTGGATTTCTTTTTATATTTATTGCTTGTAAACTATGACTGTAGTTACCATTCAGAATGTTGAGAGTTCAGAATGTTGACACTCAGAAGGACACTGTCAGTATGTTAACGGTTCATCATGTTGACAGTTCAAATGCAGATAGAGGTAGCTTCATAGGTATGTACTAGGCTAGATGCCCTTATGGATCATTTTAAGCCCAACAAATTTTCCTTTCAAACATAAGAAGTGGGTTGGTATCAGGGCTGGGAATATGTTTGTGCAAGTGTTAGTGGATTAGGGTTCGGGTAAGGTTAAGTGGGGCATTGCATTAGTACTGTGCATGCTTGTCTATAGCTGTTTCTGTGTCTGAGCCTGTCTTGTACAGTGGTAGTATTACAGAAAGGGGTTTTCTCAGGTAAGCTACAGGGTTAGGACAAGGTTCACATAAATTAGAAGCCCCCATGCCCACCTCATTAATGCGTACTAATCGTGTCTCTAACCATATCATTGCCCTTGCATCCTAACACTGTCCCTTGTCTTAGAAAAACCCTTTTCTGTAATACTATCACTATTCAGTCAAACCATGTTCTATGGTATTAATGTGCTTTTTTTTTTTTTTTTGTATTTTTAATGTAAATTGATCAGATAAGTAGAGTGTTTGACTGTTTTTTTTGCTATACATTTAATTGGGGTTTTGTCTGCATTTTGATATGTCAGCACTATGAACTGTCAGTATTTTGGTGTCAATATTGTGCGTGTCTACATTTTAATGTGTCAACATTCTGAACTACACATATGTAAAGGAGTCATGGTATTTATCAGAAATTACATATTATATCAGAGATATAATATTTCTCAAAAATAAATTTTTTTTTTTGATTACTGTAACTCATAAACCAATGTCCCTGTCTACATATGCCTTAATTTCTGCTATTTTAAACTATGTGAAGTACTTTTTATAACCCTATTTGGATTATTTCCTGCTTGTACCTATACAACCAGTCACTTCCAGAGATTTGATTACTGAGTGCCTTGAGGATACCATGCTATTACTGCCAAAGAGGAAATACTTGTTATCTGTAAATTTTGTGCATATGAAATGAGCATTAGTCAAGAGGGTTTTAAGTATGCGATGCAATCATTTACTATTGCAGACTTTCTTATTTGTTTTATTTTTATTTATTTTACATTTGTTAACCGGGGGTGTCTGACTGAGCCGAAAAGGCCCTTTTTCAGCAGAGGCCCAGGGAGAAAAGCTCCACACAGAAAATTTGCAGATACATTTAGATATTTAGACATGATCAGTATACACACAAATTACAATAGACATGTTTTTACAGTGGTATGCAGCACATCAACAGTTACAGTGGAGAAAACAAACAAGAAAATGTTAATTTAAAAATAAAGGAAATTAATAGATTCGTGGTGTACAGCTGAAATTTGGAAAATAGGTAGAATACATACATAGTACACAGGCACAGTACACACATTGTACATTAGCCAGTGTTTGTGAGTAAGAGTGAAAACTATTATTAAGTACTCTAGGTTTAGTATGTGTACCCTACCCGCTTTCACTAGCCTGGGGAGCAATCATGGCACTGCCAACTTTGCTTGAGATGTTGCCTGATGAGATCCTTAAAGGAGGCTTTGGATGATGTGTTTTGTATGCTAGTGGGGAGAGAGTTCTATTTTTTAGCCACTGTACTACTATATAGTGTGTCTCCAAAGCTATTGTAGCTGTTGGTGACTTCTAGTAGTAGTTTGCTTGATGATCTAAGAGGCCTTTTGGCTGAGTGATGTTGTATTAGGTTTTTGAGGGTAGGACACTTATTGGGGAGATAATAGATAGAATGACAGAGGCAGAGCTGATTGTAGGTTAGGAAGTTGGGCAGTTCAAGCCAGTGGAGCTGTCTCAAAGCAGTACAGTAATGAGTTCTATATGAGCAGCAAAGCGGGTGATTCTGTTATAGCAGGCTTCCATTTTGCTTAGTTCAGTTTTTGTTGAAATTAGTCAGGATGGGAGATGCATAGAGTAGGGTGGATAGAAGTTGGGAGCTAGCAATGGCTTATCTTGTGTTGTTGGTAAGAAATGGTTTGATACGGTAGAGTGATCCCAGCTTGGCATGTACTTTTTTAATAGTTATCAGTGTTTTTGTTAGAACTGGTTATAATCATAAACTGAGTTTATTTTGGATTGAGGATAAGTTGGGCTTTGGTAAGGTAGTTTTCAATGTCATAGAATGCTAATTGAGTTGTTTGCAGGAGGGTGGGAATGTTTTGTGCAGCACAGATTAAGGTAGTATCATCTGCATACTGAATGATAGATGTATACTGTGTGGAGGTATGGAGGTCATTTGTGAAGATTGTGAATAGTAGTGGTCCTGAGAAAAGAACTCTGTGGGACTCTTATAGTTATGGGCAGTTGAGGAGAGAGAGAATTTTCCTATTTCACAGCTTGGTACCTGTCAGTTAAGTAGCTTTGGAACCAGGTAAGAGTGGAATTTGATAGGTGATACTGGTTTTGTTTGTTTAGCAAGATTTGGTGTGAGACTGTGTCAAATGCTTTGGACATATCCAAAAAAAGAGTTGACATCTGCAGGCCTTCATTTTTTGAGACGGTTTACTGTGTCTGTGGAGCAGAGGAAGGGTGTAGTGGTATTATGGGCAGGTCTGAAACCATGTTGAGTAGGTGACAGGATGCTGCTGTCTAGGAGATATTTTAGCACCTGAGTATGGATGCATTTTTCTAGGATGTTGGCCATGGGAGAGAGTATAGCAATGGGTCTGTAGTTATTAAGTTCAGTGGAGGTCCCGCCTTTATGTATGGGTGTAATATAGGATATTTTCCAGAGTTTGGGCACATAGTTTTCAACAACTGATCTGTTAATGAGAGTGGAGATTGGGATAGCAATAGCATCTGTTGTAAGTTTCAATAAATAGCTGGGGAGTAGGTTGGCTGCTGTTGATGAGGTTTTTAGTTTGAAGAGCATGCTTTTGATTGAAGTGGTGGAAACTGTTTTGAGGATAAAGCTTGTATTAGTGTTATTTGTGTAGGGGGGGGGGTAGTGAGGTTGGAACTGTCCTGTGATACTAATGATAAAAATGAGTTCACAAAGTGGGAAATGAATTGTGTTTCGATGGGAACATTAGTGTCAGGGGTGGTTGGTTTGGGGGTAGCCTTTTGGGTGGATTTTAGTAGCTGGTTTACATTTTTCCAAAATTTTTGGGGGTTGTGTTGGTATTTAGTTTGTAATGTCATGTAGTAGGACTTTTTGTCCAGCCTAATGCATTTTTTTTGCATGGTTGCGCAGTTCTTGGTACTTAGGCTTTGTTTTTTTGATAGTAAAGCCAGACAGTGTCTCTGGACTTGAGGATTTGTTTGGTTTCTTTACTGAGCCAGGGGTTTGTAGAGGTTCTAACCTTGATTTTGCACAATGGAGCAATAGTGTCTAGGTGTTGTAGAAATGTTTTGCCGAAATATGCTACAGCCTGGTTAAGTGGGAGGGTTTTTAGGGGGATCCAGTCACAGTTGCAGAGTAAAGTATTGAGGACCTTAGGAGAGAAATTTTTTGTGTTTCTAGTGGATTTATAGTTAGTGGTTTTGTATATACTTGTTCTACTACGTACAAGGTATATTATGTTGTTATTACTTAAGGCATCTGGGAGACTGCCTGCGTGGGGGTACAATGTGAGATTGTTAGTTAGGACCCAGTCAAGGATGGATTCCCTTTCATATTTTTTATCACATCTAGTTGGAATTTGGACTAGCTGCTGGTAGCCATGGAGATTTATTAGATTACTTGGTGGTTCTGATATACAGGTGAACCAATCCAGGTTGAAATCCCCCAGAATAAGGGTTTCTTGTGAGTATGTGAAAGAACATCAGGATAAGAAGTCTTCAAGGCTAGCAGGTATATTACCAGGTGGAATATAGATCACAATTGTGGTGATGACCTTTTTAGGGTGAAGTTGAAGTTGTGAGATAAGTATGTCCCACTTATTGGGGGAGGAGTAGGAGTTTGGAATTTGACGTAAAGTTAAGTTGGACTTATACAGTAAGGCAGTTCCACCCTCTTTACGAAGTGGTCTGTCTTGTCTAATGATATTGTAGCTGGTAGGGAGAACTTCTGAGTTAGCTATGTTTTTATTTAGCCAGGTTTCTTAGCTGCCTTTGTCTTCAGCATGCATAATTTGGTAAACACTAGACAATTCTTGATGACCGGACACAAACTTAAATGTTTTAGCAATCTTTGCTCTCTGTATATAGGTTGCCATAACTTATGCAGTTCTTTTTACAACCACATGCTATTTTCTTTTAGACAATCTGCCTGAAGAGCAGTCAGTACGAAACCTGAGCAACACTCTATTAAAAAAATAATTAGCTTTTGAATTTATCAAGCTGCTTTAAATCTTAAAAATAAAATTAAAACTACGTGATGAATGAAAGCATTTCCATAAGTCTGACACTTTTCTTGCATCTTTCAGTTTAACATATATTAACAATACTTCAGTATTACACATTTCTGTATGCAAAATGCAGTAGTCATTACTGAAGATGAATTCCAAGCAAGTACAGATTATATCAATCCATTTGGGGCTAGAAACATTCTAAAATAGGAAAAAAACCCCAACTACATATTAAATTTATAATGTATTAAAGCACTTACCTTTCTAGGTGCTTGTACATATTTTACATCTTTTGAAACAAATTAATACCAACAAGAGAACAAACATTTACATTTGGACAAAGAACAAACAATATAAATAAATGGGTCTCTATGGACTATTACTAATATATAGACGAGTTAGTATGTAAAAAGAAAAAAAAATATTTTTTTTATTATTTAGAAAGTAATCACTAATTTATTGGACTCAATTATACTTCTGTATAATTCAATTCAGTTAATTTAAATTAAAGATTCTTAAATATTTCCACTGTTAGTTATCAAATGTCTGTCTATACATTTTCCATCTTACTGGGCCAGATTCCAAAAGAGTTGCTGTCAGTGTAAGTCTGCACTGACTCCAAAAGACCTGCTCTCAGTGCAAGCGACTTGCTTTGATGCAAGGCCTATCTATAAGTAGGATTAATATGGAGGGCAGATTCCAAAAGACCTGCTCTCAGTGTAAGCAACTTGCTTTGGCGCAAGGCCTATCTATAAGCAGAATTAATATGGAGAGCAGATTCCAAAAGACCTGCTCTCAGTGTAAGCGACTTGCTTTGGTGCAAGGCCTATCTATAAGCAGGATTAATATGGAGAGCAGATTCCAAAAGACCTGCTCTCAGTGTAAGCGAGTTGCTTTGGTGCAAGACCTATCTATAATCAGGATTAATATGGAGAGCAGATTCCAAAAGACCTGCTCTCAGTGTAAGTGACTTGCTTTGGTGCAAGGCCTATCTATAAGCAGAATTAATATGGAGAGCAGATTCCAAAAGACCTGCTCTCAGTGTGAGCGACTTGCTTTGGTCAGTGCAAGGCCTATCTATAAGCAGGATTAATATGGAGAGCAGATTCCAAAAGACCTGCTCTCAGTGTAAGTGACTTGCTTTGGTGCAAGGCCTATCTATAAGCAGGATTAATATGGAGAGCAGATTCCAAAAGACCTGCTCTCAGTGTAAGCGACTTGCTTTGGTGCAAGGCCTATCTATAAGCAGAATTAATATTGAGAGCAGATTCCAAAAGACCTGCTCTCAGTGTAAGCGACTTGCTTTGGTGTAAGGCCTATCTATAAGCAGGATTAATATGGAAAGCAGATTCCAAAAGACCTGTTCTCAGCCACCTCTCAGTGAAAGTGGTCACTTACACTGAGAGCAAGTCCTTTACAATCAGGACCAATAATTTTCTATGATTTTTCCTTGAAATATGAGTTGCCCTTTGGGGCAATTCATCCATAATTTGAATTATATCTCTAACCGTCAGAATTGTCTCAATTTTCATCTGGCTTCCATGATCTGATGGGAAAATCAACGACTTCACCACATTTTCATTGTTAAAGAATGTATATTCATAATCGATTTCATGCTGCTTGTTTTTGTTGCTGTTTTTATAAATGTACATTTAAGTGCAGAATTATGTCTGCACTAGTGCCAGTATCCTGGTGTGCTCCATGATGTAGACGGGTGAATAAATGTGCAAAGCAAAAGATAGATTAGCAGGAACTGTGCTTTGCATTATGTCATCTACTTAAGTACTGATAAGGGAAGCTATGTCATGACTTTTACACAACATGCCAGTGATGAAAAGATTATTGCACCAGATAGAAAATTAAAGCTGTTTAATACTGATTTGGATTGTTTATACTTCCTCCTACCTTTCTCAAATCTCCTGAGGTGACTAAGATTGCTTACTATGTTGTGGCACAATATGTAATATTACTATAAAAGATTTGCTAAACAAATACATGGTTATGTATCGTCAAAGGTAAAACATGGGGATGTAAGATATGAACATCAAATAACAGATATATGCACACAGACATTATGTGAAGTATTATAGCTGAAACATAAGGAACCAGTCACTCCTATGATAGCAGTCTCTGTAAGCACAATTGCCACAAGATAATTTATTGGAAAACCACTTTCGCCACTAATAAGAGTTTTCTCATTTTCCCTCTAGAGTATGACCAGAGAGCCAGAATATATGTGCCTGTATATATATCTATATCTATATATATATATATATATATATATATATATATATATATATATATATATATATATATATTTTTTTTTTGTGGGCCTACAGAGGGGTTTACCCCTTCCATAAAATACACCGAGGTTCAATGAGTGCGGCTTTTATCAATTTATTTTTGCAGTAATTGCACTTTCTGAAAATTCTGCGCATTGACATGAATCCATAACATATATTAGATAGCACAGTTGTGCCCTATAACACTTGGTTCTCTGATTTGGTTTCTAATTGGGCTGCTTTCGCAGTGGTGCTGGCATGTCTTCCATATGGGTTTTCTTCAGGTTCTCTGGTTTTCTCCCACATTCAAAAGATTAAATGTTAGAAGGTGAAATGAAAATACTCCAAAATGTCCATAGGCCAAGAGTGTGTGTGTGTGTGTGTGTGTGTGTGTGTGTGTGTGTGTGTGTGTGTGTGTCTGTGCATCCTGTGAGGAAGCAGTACCTGTTCAGTTCTGGTTCCATGCTTTGACTCACTTGTTATCAAGGTGGGCTTCATCTACTTTGCAGCTTTGAAAAGGATTTAAAGTGGGTGTTAGGAACACATGCTACATACGAACATACAAAAACTCATATACGTGTAAAACATAAAAACAACAGTTGCTAATATCATAGACTTGTTCCCTACAAAATGTTTCTTATATGACATTTTAATATGAAATATGAAAACAATGAAAAATAATAACTATAATAACTACTCTTTCAAAACAACTGCATGAAGACCAACAGTCTTTTTCACTCTACTGTTTGAAAGCTGGCAGGGGCAAGTCATAGCTTTACTTAGTATCAGGTGTTTAACACAACATCTCTGAATTACACCAAAGACATTTGGAGATCCAGCTCGAAAAGCAAAAAGTGCTTGCAGAATCACTTACCTCAGTCTCAGCTGTATCCTTATATGTATAATAATTATGTGGTAGCAGTTATTAGTTATTAATAGTCTGAAACAATGCAAAATAATCTAGAGTAATTGTCATATGACTGGAAATTCACCTATGGTCATTCTCAAGGTCATCAGCCATCTGTTTTTCCCCTCATGATTATCCTGGTCATAGGTCTAACTGTGTTCTTCTTGGTAACTGATCCATCTGTGGACAAAGCTGTGGGATAGGTTAGCCATTCACTTACAGTGGATGGGGTAGTCATGCATTCTTGTGTGTTGTGTATCCCAGTCATGCATCCTTCTGCACTGGGTTAGCTAGTCAGTTACACATCTAGAAATTATATTTTATATGCCAAGTAAAGACTATGGCTTGTCTAATGTTTTTTGGCAGTTTTTGACTTTTTAGTTTTATTTTTGTGAGGCAATTTTTGTGGCAGTGCTGGCAACTAAACACCCTTTTGGAATAATTGTAAATGTGTCATACTAGATTGAAGAGCATCTTTTCATTTGAAGCCCTCTCCTCTGCATTAATTTTGCTATTTGACTGAGTATATATTTTTATATTTTCTTTACCCATTTAGAAACACATGATAATGTTTATCGAAGTTGACAATTCTTGTGACCAAACAAAGCCACCTTTGCACCATGAAAACAGTAGCTTTTGTTTAGCAGCCATCATCAAAAAGGTTGTTGCAGTCTTCTATTAGGTTAGTAATAAACTTATCTTTCTGCTCAGCTTTCTGTTAATGGAGTTGCTTAAAAGTTTTGATGAGACTGTGTGCCTCTGATGTTCCCTTGTTTTGCTATGACTTCAAATACAACTTGCATTGGAATCAGGATATGCCTGCCCCAGTTTCCATTTTATTTATCTTTCCACAAGCACTGTTCTTCTTTAGGAGTTGCAAATATTTTTTTCTAAATCTTTGTTCAAAAGTATCCATTAGAGTATCCTCAATAATACACAGTACATGGACAACTCATTTTATACACCACCTTTAATAACAGACTTTTACTACATGTCTACAATCCCGGACTGCAAAGAGCCAAACAAAATTGCTAACAACATAGTTCCTCTTCAAACACTACCAACTGTATGCCAAACCTAGCTCTCTCCTTTCCTAACCTATCTATCCTCCCTTGTTCCCTGTCTGCTCATCACACACATTTGCCAATCATACAATCTTCAGCTTCACTTTTCTTATCCCACCTTCCTCAGTCATTTCTAATTTGTTGACTCTTTACTTTACTACAAATTGCTGCCCTTGAGAGTGTTTGGTTTACCCATAATATCCTATCCTACACTAGATTTTCCTTTTATCACAGCAGTTATTCCCTTACCTGTGTTTCCTGCCTTCATTCCCTCCTTCTCCCCTGCCCATTATTTCCAAGTCTCCCTCCACTGACCAACAACACTTGTCCTCCTGCTGCCCTTAACACCAATAATAACTATAGCTAAACAACTCTGTTTAATGTTGATCACAGAGAATTAATACTTTAATGTGCTGATTATTAGTCTTTTCACCAAAACCATATATGGCCTCCCCTCTTCACTTACTCTGGTCCTTCCTTCTATCTGAACTTCTAGAACAAGTATCTTCTCAGTTCTCAACACTTCCACCCCATTGATTTCTTCCCAGGCCTCATCACCTTTTCCTATAAGCTCTGTACCTCCTGCTCCTTGCACCTCCAGCACCCCGAATCCTGATTCAACTCCCTTCTGCTTACCCTAACCAGGTCAGTATTAGCATCAGTATCAACTCCCTTTTTCGTATTTTTTACATGGGGCTGAGGTGTCACATCAAAAGTGACTATCTCTTAGAGCCAGTGTTCATAACACCAGGTGGCCTATACCATTTATGTTTGCAGCGTATCTGGGTATCAAACAATGGTGTCATTTTTTGCAGTGCTGTGCAGACAATCCCTGCTTCTTCTCAAGATAATTCCCACAGCTTGCCTGCCTTGTCTCATTCTCCCACCTCTCACAAATCACCCACATCTCCCTGAGACTGCCATATTCCCAGTGCTATATTAATCTTGGGACTATTGGCTTTCTTCCACAAAGAAGTACCAAGCAATTGGAAGAATTTTCAGCTGAATGGCCCCAAAATTGCTTGCTAAGGAATTACAGTACTGTAGTTAAAAACAATGGCACTTCCAATATTCTGGAACATGGAATGCCATGTAAATCACACTGTCCCCCTTATGCAACTGCAGGTTACAGTGAATGTATCATATGGCATACCTAGGATTACAACAAAGCAGGGGAAACACCCTGGCAGTTGGGTGGGGGAATAAAGTGGCAGACTTGTATGTCTGCAGTAGTAGTGACCCATAGGAAAACTTGGTGTGGTCACTATGATTATAACAAGGCAGGCAGCACATTCTAGTAGTTAAGTGTGGAACACAGTGACAGCCTTGTACATCTCACAGAGCAGAGGCAGGTAGAGTCTTAAGTGGCAACTTTCCAGAAAGAGTTGATATGCTCACAGGATTAGAACAAGACAGTAGAGTACACACTGTCAGTTGGGAGGGGGGCGTAGCTGTAGCCTTGTATATTTGTAGAAGCAGTGGCAGGGAAATTCTTAAGTGTCAAGCCCCAGGAAAGCTGGTATTGCCACTAAGATTATAGCAAGGTAGTAGCACATGACAGCAGTTGGTCTAGGAGCACAGCATCAGCCTTGTCCATCTGTATTAGCACTTGCAGGGGGTTGGTATGGTCATGTGAGTTTCTCTAGAAAGCTGCTGCGAGTCCTCTGTTAGGATTCCATGGTTTCTTTCTTTTAATGCTGCAAAGAGCTTCGACTTTAGTTCACTGACTTTTGTAATGTGGTTGTGACTTTATTTCTAAATAGTCAGATTTTTTTTTAAACGTGAAATATTTATTTACACTAACACTTGTTTTAACATATTTTAAATTCACTTTCTTATGAAACATACATTATAATTTGAAGTTGCCTCATGTCATTGCAGTTATTATTAGGTTCTATATTACCATTTCAGCCCAGTGGACTTTCCTGGTCAACAAAAGCAAATACATAAAAATAAATAAATTATTGAGTCACATGCCTGTTTATTGCTCATATATTTTAATTCTTTGCATTTTTTGCTTTCATATTATCCTTCAGTTTTAAACATAATTTATTTCTATTACTGTACTACCTTTGTTTCTTAGCACTCCTCTCAGTATCATAACATTATGAAAGTTTAAAAAAACAGAAACCAAGCATGCACACCAGGTAAAGGTTTAAAAAAGACAACAACACATTAATTAAACACACCCTAACCATTGTATAATGAAACAATATATTGTCAGGATGTAGATTATGCTTAGGTATGTTCACATCGCCCTATTGACTAATCCCCAGCAGCTGTGTGTATATTGCAGCAAAACCCATCTCTAACCAAGTATTACTGATATATTATTAACTAGCTAGCTTGAGTCAGATGGCAGTAGATAAAAGGTATATTTCTAATACAATTTGATGCATGAAATAGATGTATAAAGTTGCTCTGGAAAGTACAGTTGTGCAAGTAAAACTTACCATAACAATAGATGTTCAAATGATCACTGCTGCAGTAACTTTAGTTATATGATTTATATCCTGTCAAGGGTATATCAGCCATCCAGTTTCCAAAGCTTTACGGCACCTTCTTTGCACCCAAACTGTCAGGCAGCTCAGACTGAGGTGACTAAAAGGCAAGTCTGGGTGCAAAGCCCTTTAAAGCTTTACTGCCAGCGTAGAGAAGGAGGCTGAGCACTGAAAGGACAATGCTAGGAATAACAAAACATAAATGCCCACAGCCTGGCATAAAAACAAATGAAAACTAAGGGAGATGGTGGGAGAGAGCAGCTACAGTAGCAGTGATCATTCAAACATCTACGGTTATTGATGTTCACCATATTGATCACTGCTACAGTAGCCTTAACTATGTAGAAAGAGTACCTTAGCTAACTACATTTGGGAGGTGGGAGAAGAAGAGCCCAAGAGCCCCTGGAGAATGGTTCTAGGAAAGGAATAAATCATACTGATTTGTAAATGTATGTACAGAGGACCAAGTAGCAGCTTCTAGAATACTTCTAGAATCTAACACTTTCCAAAAAGCCATAGATAAAGCCAAGACTTGGCTAGAGTGGGCCTTGACCCTGCCTGGAATAGTTTTGTTATTTTGAGTATAAAAAAAGCATTAGACAACCATTTGGAAAAGTCTGTTTTAACACAGGTTGCCCCTTCTTCTTACCTTCACAAGAAATAAACACTTGACCCAAAGAGCTGAAAGATTTAATTCTGTCAAGATAAGTACCTGAGTTGCCTGAGGACATCCAAGATATGGAGTATCCTTTCTCCATCATTTTCAGGTACAAGAAAGAAAAGGGGAGATGAATAGTTTGGCTTAAAGTAAACTCAGATACCACTTTAGCCATAAAAGGATTAGTTCTCAAAGAAACTCTGTCCCTATTAGTCTGACTCATCAAAAAAGATAGGGTTGACTCACCAAATGAGCTTCCAACTCAGACTACCCTTCTTGCAGAGGTCAGAGCAAACAGTAAAATTGTTTTCCATATTAAGAACCACAAGTCAACCACATTAGCTGGTTCAGACTGAGCCAGTGTTAGCTTCTTTAACACAAAATTAAGATCCTAAGGAGGGGCCACCAGTTTTCTTGGAGGCCTCTTATGCAAAACCCCTTTCAAGAACATTTTGAAATGAGAATGCATTGAAAGTGGATGATCCATGGGTAGACATGCTGAAATGGCTGATAAATGAACCTTGATAGAGGAATAAGAAAGGCCATAGGATATCAACTCACACAAACATTGTATAATCAGAGAACAACTAGCTTTGCATGGATACTGTTTATATTGTAAGCACTAACTAGAAAACCTTTTCTATTTGCTAATATATGATTTTTTAGTAACAGGCTTTCTTTCCTCCCATAGTACCTGCTGAAAGTCGTCAGTAAACAGGTGCCTAAAAGGAATTAAGATCTTATCATCTAAGCAGTCAATTGTAGTTGACTGATGTTGGGGTGTATCAAACACCCTGTTCTTGTGTGAGTAGATCCAGTCTGAGAGGAAGCTTATGGTAAATGCTCCTGGTCATTTTCAAAAGAAGGGAGAGCCACTGTTGCCTAGGCCAGGAGGGAGTCACCACAATAATCTTGGGGGGATTCCTTCTGAATTTTCAGAAGTACCCTAAATATTAGTGGAAAGGGTAGAAAAGCATTTAGAAAAATTCCTGTCCAAGGAAAAGAAAAGGCATCTGTCTTCCAGTCCTTCATGCATGGAGTCATGGAAAAGAATCTTGCCAGTTGATTGTTTAGAGAGGAAGCAAAGGAACTCTGCACATATGGATCAAATCTTGGAAGACCCTCAATCTAGTTTCCAATTGTGAGGGTCTGCCCCATTCCTACTCAGCTTGTTTGCCACACAATTTTGCTCTGATGGAATGTAGGATGCCTGTAGAATGAGACTGTGCTTTAAATGTATATCACAAGCTAACATGGCTAGTCAGCAACGGGGACACAACCTAGTTCTCCCTTGCTTGTTGATGTACCACATGACTGTGGTATTGTTTGTAACCACTTGAAGAGGTCCCAGAGTCCAAAGATGGCTTAGAGAGCTGAGTGCCTTGATCAGAGCAAACATCTCCTTGATATTTATATGCCTGTATCTGTTCTTAATGTACCACCCCCCTCCCTGTACTTTTAGCCTTCTTGAAACTACTCCCCAAGAAATGTCTGAAGCTTTTGTGGTGACTGACTGCTTTAGAGCAGGGGAGACCTGGATTTAAAGATATCTATTGTTTCCACTGAAAGGTTTCTCTCTTGACAATCCCCCACACTGGGATTTGAAAAGATAAAGGGTGCTGATACCAGATTCAAAGAGATTTCAGATACCACTGTATCTTTTTCATGTTGAGTCTTCTTGCCAGGGGTATCATGAGAATCACTGATGTCATAAGACCCAAAATCCTGAGGTATGCCTTCTCAGTGACCAAAGTCTGAGTAGAAAACCTTAGAAATAAATATGGAAGCAACGTTCTTTGAACCTGAGGTGTCTAGATGACATCCCAGGAACACAATCCTATGTGAAGAAGTCAAGGAAGACTTTTGAATGTTCTCCTGGAATCCCAGCTTGTGCAAGAGATCGCTCACCCAAGAGAGAAAGAGATTACTCACTCTTTGAAAAAGACTGTGCAAAGCTAAGCAGGTTGGCTAAATATGAAAAATGTGGATACCCTGTAGCCCGCAATGAGCTATAACTGGAGCTAGACACTTTGTCACAGTGCAAAGAGTACAGCAGAGAACTGATAAAGTGATCCAGACACACAAAACTTTAAGAAATGTCTGAAGTCTCAATGAATAGGGACATGATGATAAGCATCGTTTAAGTCTAGTGTTGCCAGGAAACTTAAAAGAGGAAGAAGAGGTAACAGGTTGTAAAGTGACATAATTTTAAATTTGAGCACTGTCACAAACAGGATTAGGAAAGAAGGATCCAGAACTGGTCTCCAAGAATTTTCTTTCTTTGAAACTAGGAACATCCTTGAATAAAAACCCTTTCCCACCTGGGAAGGAGGAACTGGTTCTATCACTCTTTGGGCAGCATGTGATGAACTAGTGGAAACTAAACAGTCTGATCTGGAGGATGAAGAATGAGTCAGGAGGAATTTCCTCCCACTGCCATCTGTAACCTTGATGAATGATTTTCGGAACTCATTTATCTGAAACTATCTTTTACCAAACAGAAAAATGGAGATTCAGACTTTCTGCAAGAAAAAAAGTGCCAGGTTATATGGGGTTCCCAAGTTCTGACTTACTGGACTGTCCTTGATTTTGGGAATTTTGAGATTTCTTTTTGGAACCCCCTTGACATTTCTTTTTAAACATCTGTTTATCTGTATGTTGTTGATACTGTTTGTTCTGTGTTTTTTTTTTTTTGCTAAAACTGGATGAGGAGGTAGAAAATACCTTGAAAAATTTGGAAAAGGATAGATGAAAAATCTTATATATTCCTTGGATCTACTTACCCCTTTCATCACACTTTTTGATCACCTCTGCATCATAGGTGCCAAACACAAAATCTTTATCCTAGGGAGAATTCAGAATCTCATTTTAACATCATCTGGGAGGTTCTGAGAATGCAGCCATGCAATCCACCTCAGAACAGTACCAGTGGCCATAGTCCTGGAAGAAGCATCAACAGAGAGATACACATACTGTAAACAATGATTAGTGAGTGACCTGTGGAATATAAGAAATTTAAGTTATTTTAAGCAGACTTTTCCTCACAAGAAGAAACTGCAGATAAAACATTTCTCATAAGTTCACAATTTATTAGAACAAACTTTAACATGCGTACCTGACAATTAAAAATTCTGAAAATCAAAGTTGCAGAAGTATACATTTTTCCCATACCTATCAATAATTTTCCCATCCTTATCAGAAAGAATAAGATTAGAATTAATGCAAAACTTTGCAGCAGTAGGATGAACTAAAGCTATAGCTGCTGGGTCAGGTTTGGGGAATAGTTTATAAAAATTAAAAGACTGAGGAACTTTATGCACCTTATCTGCCTTTTTAGGGGCAGCTGGCTGACTAACAGGAAAATTGCTTGCAGTAACACACACATCCTCTAAAGAAGACAGAACAGGAAGAATGGGTATAGGTTCTTGAAAATCCTTCTGTAACAATGCATTGTATTTTCTGAGGGACTGAGAAACCTCTGTGTTCTCTTACTGAAAACATCGACACATTCTAGCAAGAGTCTCAGAGAAGGAGAACCCCCACAGGAAGAATTGGAAACTAAGCTCTCTCATGAGTCTGAATTGGAAATATAAAGAAAAAATTTATCTGTTCATACATTTTCCTGCTCTGATTCAGAAACTTGAATCTCTTCAGGAAAGAGGAATCACTTTTTTTTTTACCAGGAAAAAATATACAAGAAGGATCAATAATCTGACTTAAACTCTGAGCCAGACCCAGTAAGCTAGTCCTATCCAAAGAAAATTGAACAGGGGTAGATGCATGCTTGGATTTCTGTTTCTTGTTGACAGGAAAAATGGAGCCAATCATATTACTGATGGCAGCAGCTGCTTCCCCAAGGATGAGCACAAAATTCTGACACAACAGAGGACCCTTACCTGTTCCATCTCAGAGGACCAACAAGAGTGGCTCGCCCTTGCCCACTGAGAGGACCTCAAAATCTGCAGAAGACATGGCTAACTCAAGGTCCATACTAGCTATAGATTCTACACCAGAGGGATCCAGGGTAAAAGATAAGTGGTCTGCGGTACAACAAATGTTGACAGCAGAACCACGCACCTGCAGCTGAAGCAAATTGCTAGTTTGCTGTGGTGCAAAGGCTATTTGCTTAATTCTTTCTTTTTATGGCCAGGAGAATGACCAACCATGGAAAGGTAGTCTTTTCCATGGTCAAACAAAAATGGTGCCTCTTTCCTTAGGAAGACAAGCAACAACTGATGATAAACACTACCATTCCACAAACATTACTTTTTTAACAGAAAACACAGTAAAAAGCAATTTAAAACACTACACCACCTCCAAAAAAAGTAAAATAAACACAATGTATCCACAGAAAAATGGTTTCCATTACTTTATACCACTTTTAAACTGACAGGAAAAAAAGGAGTGATCTGTTTAAAAGTGCATCACAGTCTCAAGACAGTCCATTAAAACACAGTTCTTCTAGCTTTAAAATAAATTTCTTGAAAAGGAAAGTATTAAAACATCAACAAAATTAAGAACATGGAAGTTATTTTCCCCAAAAGGAAAACATAAGCCAAATGTCAAGACTCAAAAGCCGCAGAGAACCATACTTTTCAGTGGTAGTAATGCTCTGAAGGGCTTCACACCTGAACTTGTCTTGGGCATGTGGAAGGTGATATGAAACTTTGGATGCTGGCTGGCTGTTATACCCTTGGCATGATTAACCCATATAGCTAAGGCTACTGCAGCAGTGATCAATATGAAAAATATTAGATTTTATTTTAAATGTACTACTTCTGAACTGCTGTGCTGTAATAATTCATTTTGCCTTAATTCTATTTTTTTATTTCAGTTCTAGACTGCTACTTTCTGAATCTATAAACACTCAGGTTTGCCTTTTGCAAAATATATATATGCATTTACACAAGTATTAACATTCCAGTCTTAATCTGCCATGCATAATGGGTAGACAAGCTAGGAAAATATATTCTTTAAACTGTTCTACTGAAAGATACTGCACTCTAGTCTGATAATAAGACTGACATTTGTTATCATTTCTCTGTCTTCAGATGTCAGTTCCTTGACTTAATCATAATAAGAAAGAAAAACAGTTGTCCAGAAACTTGAGTAATTACTCTGAGCAGTCCCTTAGGACTTATATTTTGCCTTTGATGTACTTTCCTAAAAAAGATTCTTGGTCTTAGAAATGTTACTGTAACAAGCTTTCTTTGTTTTAGTGTGGTCTGGATTTCAACTTGAGACCTGTAGTAATAACTTTGTGCAGAGAGACATGGAAAAACACTTGTGTTGAAAACAGCAATATTTGAGTGTGACCTTATAAAAGCGAAGGCGGTCTATGGCAAAATGAATTATTCAAGCTGTAAGCCATTTCTTAGAAACAGCTCCACACCCAGTACCACAGACTTGTAGCAAACAGAGCTCACTTTCCCAACATTAAATTGATTTTGTTTTCAGTCCAAGACGTGTGGAAAATGCAAAAACAAAGATGAACTACCAGTCATATGATGACTCACCAGCTGAAAAATAGTAATGCACAAGTTTTCACTGTAACTGTCAGGGAAAAGGGCAGATAAGATCTAGCCTAATAAACATGACTGAAAATAATCATGAAAACCTTTCTTCTGGGAAGGAGTGGGTGCAATGAACTGCAGTGATTTGTCACGTCAGCAGTGGTAGCTCTAGTTACTTTTGTTGCCTGGGCACAATATGGGCTGAGTAGTGAACTGGAGAGGCATGTGAAAGCAAAACAAACAAACAAAAAATGTATAAAATATACATATCTATACTGCTACCTCTGTGCTAGCTGTCTTTTTTCTCTACAGCAATGTAATCTTATGATCAAATTAAATACTACTGTAATTTTTCTCAGAATGCTATATCATGAGCCTCAGCTATGACAGAATGCACATAACTTCTGTTTTCAGGTATAACGAGTCAAACATTTTATTTTGCTAAACTGTCCATGAAGTCTTTTATAGGTTCATAGGTAGGTACTAGGCTATCAGCCTATGGGCCTAAGTATGCCTAGCCAACAAGGTTCCCTCACTTATGCCACCCAAGAAAGTTAATTTCCTGTGCCCCTGCCGAGCAGAGCCACAGAGGTGATCCCTGGGGTGTATTTCCTATTTCCCATCCACTCATCAAGATTTTTCTTGAAGAGTGCTAATGAGGAAGTTTGCTTGACATAGATGGGTGGGTAGCTTGTTCCAGAGTACAGGAAGTCTCTGGAACAGGAATCTATCCCTCCAGCATGTCCTGTTTATTGTGGTGACAAGGTTTAGGTCCCTAGAGCGTGTAGCTCAGAGGGATTGGGATTTCTTAAGGTGTAGCATGTCCAACAGCTCCGGGTTTAAAATAGCTTTATATGTTAGGCAGAGATCTCCTCGGAGTAGGTGATATGCTACAGAGTAAAGCTGGAGTTTTTTGAGATGGTCAGTGTAGGCCATCTGTTTGAGGCCAGTAATCCTCTTTGTGAGGTACTTCTGTTGGTCTTTCCAGCTGCTGTAGATGTGTTGTAAGGTACATTCCAAAAGGAGCATTGTACTCTATAATGGGTCTAATGAGTGCTGAGTAGAGGGGAACAATTACCTTTTTTTTCCTGGATGTGAACCCTTTTGTGATGAGGTGTGCCACACAGAAGGATTTCCTGACTACTGTGGTGATGTGATTATCAAAGGAGAGACTACTGTCCACCTGGGTCCCAAGGCCTCTTATCACACATTCGGCGATAAGTTGTTACTCTAGATCTATGCATGCAAATAACCATAGTTTTTTTCTAAAACTTTCCTGCATCTTAACAACCAGGCTATTGACACTCATAATAAATCCTTCCATTACCACCACCAACAGACAAAAACAAATAGTTACAGTACTTGAGACTTAAATAATTTACTTTTCATATATCAACAGCACTTATTTGGCATCATCACGACAGCCTGTCACAAACCATCAATTTAACTAAACAATAAAATCTTCACAATTGTGAAGATTTGTGAAGGCTGCCAGCCTAGCTAGATAGAATTTTGTAGATAATTCTGTCATTTGTAAACATTAATATAAGCCACAGGCTTGTTCTCTTAAATGTGAAAAGACTGTATTGGATGTTGAACTGCAAAAATGTAACCACATTGCACTCTGCTGGAGGAAAGCTGATAAGTTAAGCATTGTATAATTGTTTGATCTCAAAACTCGGAGCCGAGATGTTTGGATGAAGTCATTCTTCCTGTTGTTTTGAGACTAGAGTTAATTGCTATATTTTACATATATACTGTCTTTAATTGCTGTAGTTTCCTGACCATGTGCTAGAGCTTACTAAGAAATGTTAATGTACAGTATCTGTTAGCCTGGGAAACCAAAGAATTGTTAAGAATGATGTAATCTAAAATGAGTCAGCAGGATGTATTATCAATTTAAAGGACTTTCTCAGAGACAGAGATCATTTTGCATTTGTCTTGAGAACATCCAACTTACCAGCACTCTGCTGTGTATGTAAGTAGAATCTTAGACTTTAGTGTCTCTCTTAGAAATAACTAGGAAATAGGAAGATTAGACTAGTTGTTTTTTATATCGATGTCAGAACTATTCTACTGTATTATTTTAAGCATTTTCCTGTGATCTCTGAACTCTTGACTAGCACTGGGTGATAGGATGTATTGTCTTGTATTCTTTATTATTTATAATTAAATATTTTAAAACATTTCAACTGTGGCTGTTTTGTGTAGAGATAATTTAAGCTCTAGAGTATATTGCATGTATGTAGTGATACTGGCCAAGCCACTCCAATAAACCTTAAAAAGTTCTGGTCACACTTACTAATTGGATAATAATACTGCACAGTAATAATTGGGCACCCTTTGGTAAGGGCCTTTTTAGTAGCTGATAAGTAAGGGTCCTGGTGACAGTGATTACTACCTTATAGCCTGGGCAGAAGGGGCACAGCTAGTAAACCTGTGCCAGCCTTCCACAGGAGTGTCTGTGTGGTTGTATATAGATCATATCTCAAAGTGTGTGTGTGTGTGTGTGTGTGTGTGTGTGTGTGTGTGTGTGTGTGTGTGTGTGTGTGTGTGTGTGTGTGTGTGTGTGTGTGTGAGCTACTTGAGCATGGACACAAAGCACTGGTTGGGCAGAGACAGTGCTAGGAGGACTTGGCTTGGGACCATGTTTAAGGACCCCACTCTATAGCTGTGGCAGTGGGGAGCCTTACTGGGGAGCTGGAGAGAAAGGGAGAAACCAGCCCCAGACTGACTGTGATCTCTGTGCGCTCTTAAGGGAAATTGTACTTTACTGTGTGTGTATTTGTTATCCTTCCCAGTGTGGACGTCCCTCACTCGTGTTAGTTGTGATGATTGAGGCTCCGTGATTGCTGGGCCAGTGCACAGGCATCACATATTAATTATTTGGCAGTGCTGGAATACCCACACCACATATTAATTGGTTGTAAATTGGCTTGTAGTTGTGTGGATAGTGAATTCTTGTAGCTTGTGTACAGGGATCACTGAAGGTATTTTTGTACTCTAAATTAGCCATGCAGTGAATATTCAGAGTTCAGAGCACAATTGTTTTATTTTTTTGTTAGCTTAGTTAGTCAGGGAGAGCAGGCAAGCATGTCAGCAGAGAAGTATGGCAAGCTGTCAAGGAGCCAGTTGGCTGAGATGTGCCTGGCTAAGGGAGTGGTGCATGGAAACCTGACTAAGGCAGACATGATTGCAGCTTTGGTCACAGCTGCATCAGAAAACAACAATCAGGAGGACGATCAGACTGGTAGTGGAGGTGTACAACATTCAGAGAATGGACAGCCCAACCTTTCTGCAAGGACTTAAAAATCCATCTGGAGCTAAAGAGACTTGAGTTGGATGCCAGGCATTTGGAAACAGAAGCAGCAGAGAGACTGAGACATCTATAGGCTGAGGAGAATGAGAAACTGATATACCTGGAAGCTGAGGAGAACGAAAGAAGAGGCAGCATGAAAAGGAGATGCTGACTCTTTGCCAGAGTCATGGAGGTAATGGGGAAGGGAGTAACTGGACCCCAGAAGCACAAAAGGTCAGTAAATGTCTTTTGCAGTTTACAGAGGGGGATAATTTTGATAGTTTCATTCATATGTTTGAGAGGGTATGTAAACAGTATAATGCTGACCAAAGGCTCTGGGTACAGTTCCTGACCCCCTTACTCCATGGTAAAGCTGTAATTGTGCTGTCTGAATGAACTGATTGTGAATGTTTTGATTATACTGCTGCTAAGAATTGCTTGCTAGAATTTTTTAAGCGAACACCTGAAACTTATAGGAAAAAGGTTCATGAGCATAGACGCAAGGCAGAAGAAAGTGTGCGTGAATTTGTTGCTGAACTGAGCACTTATTTTCATAGGTGTTTGAGTGGATGTCAGGTCACCACTTTTGAAGGGCTGGCAGACCTTTTGGTGAGGGAACAAGCCCTTAGCACTTTGCCTGAGGACATGAGGATCTGGTTAGCTGATAGACAATGTGCTACTTCAGAGGAGTTGGGGAAGAAGGGAGACCCATGCCTAGCAAGCAGGCATCCCTGCACAGGAAAGGGAACCAGTACTGCTCATGGGTCTAAAGGAACCTATGGTGGGTAGCCCAGACTGCCCCAACAGAATCTTCCACAAGCAGGGACGCCACAAATCCAGGTACATGTCCAGGACCTAGGGATAAATGTTTTGAATGCAACCAGTGGGGCCATGTGGCATACAGATATCCACGAAGGCAAGGTGGGGAACAAAAGGTGAGAGAGCCAGTAACTGGAAAAGACAAAATGTCAATAATAGGTTGTCTTGAGACAACAGGGGTACTGAACTGCCATCCTGCAGATGTCCTGATAGGGAAGTATTTTGATGAGGCAGTACAATGTGTTAATGCAGTTACACGCAGTCAGGTTTTGGGACAAGCATGTGGGTCTGGTAGCCTGGGGGAGACCCAGACAGACTACATACTTGTAGCCAGGACTGGTGAGGTGGTTACTTCAGGGAGGAAGCTACACTGTAGCAGTGAGACTGAGGGTGAGCCACAGCTGCTTGTGGGTACTGATGTTCCCTTGGACAGAGTGACTGCAAAGGTAGAGGTGAGTAGTAGTACCCAGGCTGACAGTGAGGCACCACTGTCCGAGGATGCCAGACTTCCTGTGGAAGGGGAGCTGGGAAGGGTTACAAAGAGAGAGTTGAGACAGACTCAGCTCTCAAACCCTACATTGCAAGGCCTGAGGCAGGTAGCTATTTAGGCACCTGATTCGATTCTCAAGGGAAGGGGAAATCTGTATACTGTGTCAAAGGGTTACTGTATAGAGAGTGGACCCCTGAGAGAGGGCTAGAAGGTGAGAGGGTACAACAGTTGGTAGTGCCTAGAGCCTACTGTCTGGTGCTTCTAGCCATAGCCCATGATATTCCCTTTGCAGATCATATGGGCATAAAATGTACAAAGAGACATATTATGCAGAACTTCTATTGGCCTTGAATTTCCAGAGATGTAACAGGGTACTGCAGGACCTGTGAGCAGTGCCAAAAGGTAGGCAGGAGACAAGGTGAGAGCTCCTTTGATGCCTTTGTCTGTGACTGAGGAGCAATTTCAGAGGGTAGCTATGGATATTGTGGGGCCTCTGAATACTCAAAATTCCACAGGGAAAAAGTATATCCTAGTGGTATTAAATTATGCTACAAGATACCCTGAGGCAGTGGCTTTCCCTCCATTGAGGCGGAAAAGGTGGCAAATGCTTTGTTAGAGATTTTCAGCAGGGAATGTTTCCCAAAAAAATACTGACTGACAGGTGCCAATTTCATGTCAGACCTGCTGGCTTGTCTGTGGAAGTACTGTGGGGTGAAGCACCTGACAACCACCCCCTACCACCCCCAGACTAATGGTCTTGTTGAGATTTTAAACTCTACAATCAAGTCCATGCTGTGGGCATTTGCAGACCAGTTTAAGAGGAAATGGGACAAATATTTGCCCCATCTGTTGTTTGCTTATAGAGAGGTTCCCCAGGAATCCACAGGGTTTTCACCCTTTGAGTTGCTGTATGGGCATAGGGTGAGGGGACCTCTAGATTTAATTCAAGATGAGTGGGAAGGTGAGTGTGAATCTCACAAGGAGTCTGTTGTGGCATATATCCTAAACCTCAGGACAAGGCTCAGGAAACTCATGGGTTTGGCCAGGAGAACCTGGCAGAAGCCCAACAACAGAAAAAGGTATGATATGACAGGAATGCTCGAGCTAGAGAGTATGTTGTAGGGCAGCAAGTAATGGCTCTCATTCCTGTCAGATGCAACAAGCTGCAAGCAGTTTGGGAGGGGCCCTACAAGGTGGTATGAAAAGTAAGTGATGCTAATTGCATGGTGGAACTGCTAGGCAGGAGGCAGGGGCACAAGTTGTACCATGTTAACATGATGAAACCTTACCATGATAGGGAGGCCCTTGTGCTAAGTATATGCAGTAGCTTTCAGGAGGAGTCTGAGGGAGATCTGGTGAATGATCTCCTCAGTGAGGCTCCAACAGACACCTCAGTGGAAGGGGTAACAGTGTCCCAGCAGCTATCTCCTACCCAAGTTCAAGAAATCTGAGCAGTGTTACAGGAGTTTGGGGACATATTCACTGGGAAACCAGGGTGCACCCACTTGGTAAAGCACCAGGTGGATACAGGACGCCAAAGGCCTCTTATAGGGTGCCTGAGAGAGTCAAACAGACTTTGAGGGAGGAGATACAGGAAATGTTGGAACTAGGAGTAATTTAAGAGTCCAACAGTCCCTGGGCCTCCCCAGTGGTGCTGGTGCCAAAGAAGGATGGCAGCACCAGGTTCTGTGTGGACTACAGGAAATTAAATAGTCACACAGAGTCAGATGTTTACCCCATGCCTAGGACAGATGAGGCCCTAGAGCAGCTGGGTGGGCCTAAGTATCTTACAACTATTGATCTTACCAAGGGTTACTGGCAGGTGCCCTTGACTCCTAGTGCTAAAGAGAAGTCAGCCTTTGTGACTCCTTCTGGCTTGTATGAGCTCACAAAGATGCTCTTTGGGATGAAAAATACCCCAGTGACTTTCCAGAGGCTGGTAGATCACATCCTAGCAGGAACAGGAGGATTTGCCCTTACTTATCTAGAGGACATTGCCATCTACAGCCATTCCTGGCAAGAGCACCTTCAATATGTCAAGGAGGTGCTGGTCTGACTACAGAGGGCAGGGTTGAGCATTAAGCCAAGCAAATGTCAGGTGGGTATGCCAGAGGTCTCCTACCTGGGACATAGAGTGGGGAGTGGTAAGATCAGGCCAGAACCTGCCAAAGTGGAAGCCATTCAGGCATGCCCTGCACCTATTACCAAAAAGCAGGTGAGGGTATTCTTAGGGACAGCGGGATACTACAGAAAGGTCATCCCCAGTTATAATACCATAGCTGCTCCCCTCACAGACCTGACAAGGAAAAACAGGCAAGATAAGGTAGTGTGGACCCCAGCATGTGAGCAGGCATTCCAGAAGCTTAAAGAAGCTTTGAGAGGACCCCCCTTGTGTTAGCCAGTCCAAAGTATAGTAAAGAATTTGTTGTGCAGGTGGATGGTTCAAACCATGGGGTTGGGGCTTTACTTAGCCAGATTTCTTCAGAGGGAGAAGAGCACCCAGTGGTTTATCTCAGTCATAGGCTCTAACCCATGGAGAAATGCTATGCAGCTGTAGAAAAGGAATGTCTAGCCATAGTGTGGGCACTGCAGATACTTCAGCCTTATCTGTATGGAAGAACATTCACTGTAGTGACAGATCACAATCCCCTAACATGGTTAAAAAGAGCCAGCCAGCAAAATGCCAAGTTGCTAAGATGGAGCCTAGGGTTGCAAGCATATGATATGTGAGTGCAGAACCACAGTGGGAGTAGCAGTGCCAACACAGATGGACTCTAAAGACAGGGAATGTGGTAAGGTATACTCAGATAGACCTAACCCTCTCAAGCAACATTTCTCAAGCATCACTTGAAAAAGTAGCTTGAGTTTTTCGGGGGGGGGGTATGTGAAGATATATGAAGGCTGCCAGCCTAGCTAGATAGAATTTTGTGGATAACTTTGTCATTTGTAAATATTAATATGTCAAAGGTTTGTTCTCTTAAATGTGAAAAGACTGTATTGGATGCTGAATTGCAAAAATGTAACCACATTGCACTCTGCTGGAGGAAAGCTGATAAGTCAAGCATTGTATAATTATTTGATCTCAAGACTCGGAGCCAAGATGTTTGGATGAAGGAATTCTTCCTATTGTTTTGAGACTAGAGTTAATTGCTAGATTTTACATATACAATGTCTTTAATTGCTTTAGTTTCCTGAGAAGGAGCAAGCTTACTAAGAAATGTTAATGTACAGTTTCTGTTAGCCTGGGAAACCAGAGAATTGTTAAGAATTATGTAATCTAAAATGAGTCAGCAAGATGTATTATCAATTTAAAGACTTTCTCAGAGACAGAGAGAGAGCATTTTGGATTTGTCTCGAGAACATCCAACTCACCAGCACTCTGCCTGTGCTCTGTATGCAAGTAGGATCTTAGACTTTAGTGTCTCTCTTAGAAATAACTAGGAAATAGGAAGATTAGACTATTTGTTTCTGTATTGGTGTTAGAACTATTCTACTGTATTATTTTAAGCATTTTCCTGTGATCTCTGAACTCTTGAGAAGCACTGTGTAGTAAGAAGTATTGTCTTGTGTTCTTTATTATTTATTAAATATTTTTAAACCTTTCAACTGTGGCTGTTTTGTGTAGAGATAATTTAAGCTCTAGAGTACATTGCATGTATATAGTGATACTGGCCGAGCCACTCCAATAAACCTTAAAAAGCTCTGGTCACACTTACTAATTGGTTAATAATATTGCACAGTAATAATTGGATACCCTTTGGTAAGGGCCTTTTCAGTAGCTGATAAGTACGGGTCCTGGTGGTAGTGATTATTACCTTATAGCCTGGACAGAAGGGGCATAGTTAGTGAACCTGTGCCAGCCTTCCCCAGGAGTGTCTGTATGGCTGTATATAAATCATATCTCAAAGTGTGTGTGTGTGTGTGTGTGTGTGTGTGTGTGTGTGTGTGTGTGTGTGTGTGTGTGTGTGTGTGTGTGTGTGTGTGTGTGTCAGCTACTTGGACAGGGACACGAAGCACTGGTTGGACAGAGAGAGTGCTAGGAGGACTTGGCTTGGGACCCTGGCTAAGGACCCCACTCTATAACTGTGCCAGTGGGGAGTCTTATTGGTGATCTGGAGAGAAAGGGAGAAACTAGCCCCAGACTGACTGTGATCTATGTGGGCTCTTAAGGGAAATTGTACTTTACTGTGTGTGTGTATTTATTATCCTTCCCAATGTGGACGCCCCTCATTGGTGTTAGTGTTGAGGATTGAGGCTCCTTGGTTGCTGGGCCTGTGCACGGGCATCACAACAATCAAATTCCACACAGTAATCTCTAAAGAAGTACACTATTGTTTACTAAATATACTAAACTTTTTATGTAAAGTACGAATTTTATATTCAAATTACCTGGTCTTCTCTGATTAGTTCTTTTTAAGGTGCGAAAAGGGAAGATAGGACAGCTGGAAAATGGGGATGTAGAACACAATACACACAGAAGAAGACATAAAAAGTGTTGTGCAGGACAAGGTGGGAGAGGAGGTGTACTATGTGTTTGTAGGAAGATAGACCCCACTATTTTTCAAATTTCTTATATGGGAAGGAAGTAGGGAAGAGATTGAGGGGAGAGTATTGGGGAATGAGGGAGGGTGCAGAGGTGCTGGAGCAGTTGCCACCCTAGTCCAGAGGACCTCAAATATTCCCACTGCATGATGTACCTGCAGTGGAGGACACTGATAACAAGAGGGTCGAGGCCTTCAGTGCTCAGTGGTCAGAGATGACTGGGGCAGCAAGTCTTGCACCCGCTGGAGGAGGCCCTACATGGGCTGATGGTACCTCTGCACTGCCCACTTGACCACATCCTCCTCCAGGTCCTGAAGCTCACACCTTTTGCAGCTTTCCAGGCTGCACTGCACCAAGGTGCCTACAGGACTAAGCCACTACTCCAACCCTCTGATGATGTTCTTGGGCAAGCAGACGAAAATGACGAATGTTCACAGACCTTGGAGGGAAGTTGTTGGGATGCTCCTGGGATCCCTGGATCTCTGGAAAAGGGAAAGGAAAAACAATAAATGTAAAACAATTACATAATTAAATTAAAAAAGAAAAAGAGACTCAAAATGGAGACAATAAACACACTGATAGGTTTTTATTGCAACAATATTTATTTTACTGACAGCGCTTAGTAAGCATCTGGTAAGCCAATATAATATAATAAATATTACAATATTTTATTTTATTTTACCTTTGTTTACCAGGATAGTCTGACTGGGTTTAGCACAAACCTCTTATCAGCAGAGTCCCAGGATTATATTTAACACTGATTAGTAATTTTTCTAAATGGTAATTACATTAACTGTGGTGAAATGGTTGCTTATTGGTATTGAAGTATTTCTGCACTTCTACTCTAACTTTTATATGTGAATGACTTTTTTAAAAAAGTCACACATTATGTTTATTTTATTGGCTGCAGAATGCATGGCTGTCCTTTTATAAATAATGAGCTCATAAAAATTAATAATTTTTTCTTACTGACATACAACTTTGGTTAAGCGTGTTAGTCTCCCCCTGAGACTGTTCACGATTAGAAGAAATTTCCTGTCTAGCTATGGGAAGAAAATAGATGTATAGTTGCTTACCTGTGATATATCTGTGTGCATAGCTGTGGAATGCAATTGTTTTATTTTATTTTTAGCAGAAGTAATATGATAGATGCAGTCATTAAGTAAAGAGTACAGTAGGCCTTGATACACTGAATGCAAAGTGCTACCAGTAGTGACTAACCTGTTTATTAACTGACATTTTTTTATTTCCTTTTATTATTTCTTCATTTTGTTTTCTAGAACAAAATGTTACAGGCTGAAATGAGTCCCTGCAATTTTATACATTGAAAATCTCAAAATTGTCTAATGGGGTAGGATAAAGGTTATCTACTCCTGCATTGCTCTTAATGGCAAGTGTACATTTTGCTACTGGCTTTCAAGTTTAACAAGAAGCAATTTACCTTAACAGTGTGATCTGCAGTGTGCTTTGCAGAAATTAGCTGTGTTTTCTAGACTTTGCTGCAAGAGCACCTGTAAATTAGAGAATTTGTACTTTCTACTGAAAGATTTGGGTAACAACTCAGCCTGCAAGAACTTGTATATAGGTCATTCAGTTGCTGGTTTGTTCTCTTACTCCCATTCCACTTAAGATGTGGTGCCTAGCTATGTTCATCCATCTTGTATGTGCATCCACTATTCTTGAAATTATATAGTATAAAAAATCCCAACAAAGCAGGCAAGAAGACGCTGAAGAAGCGGTACAGTAATGCCGTGAAAACGCTAACATTTTTTCTTCTTGTGATTTTTATTAAAAGCTTGGTATGTTTGATAACTGCTGGTTGCCTACGTTTGCTCTATTTAGCAATACAGCACCATAGCATCTTCTTGCCTGCTTGCTGGGATTTTTTATACTTTTCATTTGTTGCTGCTGGGTTTGTCTTATTATTCTTGAAATTAGTGGCATACTTTTGAAATACATGCATCTCCTGCAAATGTAGTGCAGTAGGAAATGATTTCTGACCTTCACTGGACACGGCATTCTTTAAAAACCTTATATATTTTGTATAAGTTCACAGTTTGTGAATATATGCATTATGTAGGTCTACCTATCTATAAGTATATATGCATACATACATACATACAAGTAATACACACATACACGCACACACACACACACACACACACACACACACACACACACACACACACACACACACAAATATATAATATGTAATATATTTGTACGGCTAAATAGATACAGATATAGATATAGACATAGATAATATACTTGTATGGATGCACACACAAACACATACATGTGCATATGTTTGGTATCTACTTCTCTGAAGTACAGGCTAACACAGAAGGCCTCTGGCTAACGAAGTTCGCAGATGACTGCAAACTAGGAGCCACAGTCAAGTCCCCAAATGATGTGGACATCCTACAGAAGGGCCTTGCTGAGACAGATGCCTGGTGTCAGAGCCATGGCCTCAAGCTCAATGCCAAAAAGTGCAGTGTCATCCCCTTTGGTAAAAACTCTGTACTCATGAACTACCACATAGGCAGCAATCTGCTTAACACAGAATGCGTGATAAGAGACCTTGGGACCCAGGTGGACAGTAGTCTCTAATTTGATAGTCACATCACCACAGTAGTTCAGGAAATCCTTCTATGTGGCACACCGCATCATAAAAGGGTTCTCATCCAGGAAAAAAAAGGTCATTGTTGCCCTCTACTCAACACTCATTAGACCCATTATAGAGCACAATGCCCCTTTTGGAATGTACCTCACAAGACATCTGCAGCAGCTGGAAAGGCCGCAGAAGTACCTCATAAAGAGGATTACTGGCCTCAAACAAATGCCCTACACTGACTGTCTCAAAAAACTCCAGCTTTACTTCGTAGCATATCTCAGAGGTGATCCAGAGACTCAGGGATCACTTCTGTGTCTCTGCTTGACAGTGGCACAGGAAAATAACTTTCTTGGGTGGCGTAAGCCAGGTAACCTTGTTGGCTAGGCTTACATAGGCCCTTGGGCCGATAGCCTAGTACCTACCTATGAACCTATATATATATATATATATATATATATATATATATATATATATATATATATATATATATATATATATAGACAGAACTGAAATATCATGTAACTAACACATATAAACATATATATATATATATATATATATATATATATATATATATATTTATACATATCTATATTGATATATGTTTGCATACATACATACATACATACGTAAGTGCACATATCTAAAATTTTCTTAAAGTACTTCAACATCTATACATATAACAATATGGTTATCCTCACATATTTAATAATTATCTGGTAATGAAGAGAAAAAAAAAGAGAAAAGGAGAAATACTGTAGAACCCTTCCCATATCTCCTGATTTTACAGTATTCAGTGGGCCAGCTGGTTCCCCCTCCACCTATGTAGGTCATCTTACCTATGCTGACACTGCTGCCCTGAGCAGGGGATGTCTGTTAGGGATGATAGGTGGTACTGAAAGGATGTCTATCTTCTTTCACTCAGTGCTGGCTGTTGCCTATTCCAGCTTCTGCAGTTATGACTCCTGCAGAAGATAGTCAAGGATCTTTGTCTCCTTTTCAGACCAACTTGGAACACAGCCCTGGGCCTTTACAGCTGTTGTCATCATGTGAAGTGCCAGTACAAAAGTAAACTGTCTAAGTGCAGGGCAGAGGATAACAGGGTGTGAATCACACCCTCTGAGGTGTGATATCGGCATAGTCAACCCATTCAAACATACAAGGGTATTACCTATGGAACTGATAGCATTTTCAAGGTTGGTATACTGATTGCCCTGAAGAAGTCACATGGAGTTCCACATTTGTTTTTCAGACCTATACATCCTTTTGATATATGAATGGAATGCCATAAGCAATCCATCACGTGGACATGTCATTCTGTGGGCTTTGTTATGCAAATAAATGTACTGGCTAGGCTGCAAGTGTCATTATGATGTTACTGTAACATATTATGACAGCATGGCCCTACAAGTATGTGCTGGTCATGTTATTTTATGATGCTGTAATTGCTATGATGCTAATTAATGTAATTAATAAAGTACTTAAATTTAATTTCTTGCCTCCTTAGATATAATTGACTAGTAGTATGTTGTAAGGTGTGGTGTGGTTTGATGGATGCAGCTGGATTAGTGTGCAGTATACTTCATCTTAACTGTTAACAGAACACATACCTTTACCAAGGGTATAACATACTTAAATATGATTTAGAAATGCTATGTACTATACTGTATGTTCTTGCACTTGGTGAACCACAGTGCAGTTCATCCATAAGAAACCAAAGGCATTTAATACTTATGAGACCATACATGTAATACTGTGATTCATAGACTTCAGCTTGGCTGAGCTTCATCTGGATATGTAAAGTACAAATGTGCCATACTTTTCACTAATAGCCATACAACATCCTTGTTTAAATGTGTTCAGACAAGCTGCTTACTGATTGGTTTGGGAAAGTGCAACATAGATATATATATAAACATTCAGTTGTATATATATGAATATATACTATAAGGGCATTGCTATATGGGTATAGGTAGATATATATATATATATATATATATATATATATATATATATATATATATATATATATATATATATATATATTTGGCACTCCCAGATTGTTAAAGTGTTAAGTGACATTTTTACAGGTTTATGCATGGTTGTGGGGGACTTATCACTGGTAATGTGTACAGAAAACATCACAGGGGACAATGATGTATGTTTTTAAAGTGTGCTGCTCAGGTTCTGATAAAAATATGATCAAATACAAATACATGCGAGAGATGCAATTATACAGCTAAACTGGAAGCTAAGCTCACTCAAAGCAAGACTGGATCAGACAGTCAAGATGAGAAGAGAAATACTGGCGTCACACCACCAGTCTCACATAGACCCATTAAACCAGCACTGGCAAAAAACACACATAAATATATGAAAACATACTCTGAGGCTCTAAATAAAAATCTGCAGAAGCAACAGAGACCTTCAAAGCAGATATCCAAGCAACCTCCACCCCCCAACACAAACCATGAAACACATGCTTCACAAAACCAGCATGCCACACAATCACAGCCCTTAAGGCAAAATAACATACCCATTATACTAGTAATAGGTAACTCTATAGTCAGGCAAACTGATGTCCCACTCACTAGGCTGAATAAGGAGAAGGTTACTTTTAGCTGCCTGTTGAGTGCCAGGAACCGTCACATAACACAAGCACTCAGGTCGCTCCAGAAGGAGTACAAATATGACTCAGTCATTGTCCATGCTGGTGTGAATGACCTGAGCCATACCTCCCTGGACTACATGAAAAGAGACATGGAAGAGCTCTCTGATTACCGGTATGACCCTGACCCTGAGTAGCATCTTGCCCTCACCAAGAATAATACAACGGTATAAAGAAAAAATTATCAATTTCAACAATTGGCTAAGTTTCTGGTGTCATTCAAAGGGGATACAGTGTCTATCCACCTGGGATGACATGCTCGACAAGCCACGCTGCTTCGCTAGAGATGGTTTGCACCTGTCACCTTTAGGCTTTCGAATACTGGCCAAGTCTCTTGCCAGCCCCATAATGCCTTTTTTTAGGCAAGGTTCAAAAGACAAACCCACCCCTGTAAATAGCACAAGTAACAAAATTCTGAGGGTAATGCTACTCAATGCCAGAAGTCTAAACCTCAAAATGCATGCACTTGAGGCACTCCTCAGTATGGAGAAAATCGATATGTGCAGTAACAGAAACCTGGTTTAAGGCTGCAGAGAGCACCCCAGCACTACCAGGCTACAACTCATACAATACATTTTAGCCACAGAACCCGGACCAAAATACAAAAGGCGGGGGAGTATCCATATTCAGAAATAAAGTCCTTGACTCTGGATGAAGTAACCAGCGATAATAAAGAAGAAACAATAAGTAAAATAAAACTCGCTGGATACACACGGCATGTAACTCTTTATTTAGAAAAAATGTGAGTGTTTTCGCAGAGTCCTCTCTGCTTCATCAGACAAATTATAGCAGTTAAAACTTCATTTAAATAGTGATGCATCATGGTGTCAACCAATCAATTCTATGTTAAAATCAATGCACCAAATAATAACACTTAAGGTATAAAAATATACATTATATATATAAAAATATATAAAAACACATATAAAAACACATGGAGGCTGTATAGAATGTGGGGTACATTTCTAAAATTTTCTAATTACAATATTAAAAGCTATATAAAAAAGCATAAAAAATACTAAATAACTAGAGCATCAGTGATTCAAGGCTCTGTTTCTAAGAAATGGTTTTAAAGAAACCTTGCAGTTTAGGCCAGGAGGTCTGTCTGCTTGGAACTTAATAATCCATTCTTGTTCCAAAGCTTCAGTATTGTTAGTAATATTTCCACCCCTTTTATTTCTATGGACGATATGGAGAACCAGGAACTTAAAAGTGTGTGTTCTCCCTTCTTGCATCGCATGCATTGCTTTCTTTTTGGTTTCTGATATCTCTGATATGTTCTAAAATTCTGTCCTTCAATAATCAATTTGTTTTACCTATATAACAGGCAGGACATTTTGTGCAGAAACTTAAGTATACTATATTTGCAGTGTGACAGTCAGCATAGAAGTGCGTGTATCAATGGAGAAACCTCTGAAAGATGTTTATACTGTCCCCCACCAAAAATGAATGGGCATGCTGTGCATCTCCTGCAGGCAAACATGCCCATCCTATCAGACTTTACATACTTCGGCTCATCTATTTTTTTGTAGCATAATTGTCTTTTAAGGGACTTATTATTTTTAAAGGAGAAGGATGTTGTTTCTCCTATTATTCCATCGAGTTCTTTCACACTCTATGGGATATCTCAGTTGTTTCTGATTACATCACAAACTATATTAATGTAACACGCAAAAGTCAGTGGTACTCGCAGCATATTATTCTCTCCATTTCTTGCTTTGCCTGAAGTTATTATAGTATTCACATTTTCCATGGGTAAAACATTTGCATGTTTTCTTCTAGCATTATAATAAGGTTGGCATTTCCCTTCCCTTTCTTTCCATGCTAAATCAATCTGCCTCTCAATATCTTTCATTTTGTATCCCCTTTCACTAAGTTCATGCTTAAGAAGAGTCAGTGCTTCACATAAAGTTGCATCATCATTGTGTAGCCGCATACAACGAACTATCTGTCCTTTCAAAACATTTGCTTTTGTAAAACCAGAATGCATACTACTGTTATGTAAAACATTATTTTTCCTGATAGGCTTCCTATACAATGAAGCAGAAATTAGTTCAGGGGTGTCCCTTTTAACTTTCACATCTAAGAAGTCAATCTCTTTGTCAGAATACTTAAAGATAAATTTTAAGAATGGAGTAATAGTGTTAATGTACTCCAAGAATTGTTTAAGATGAAATTCCTCATCATGCCACAGCAAAAAAATATCATCCACAAAGTGTTTATACCAAATAATAGATTTAGCAAAAACATTTCCTGTGAGGATGTTATCAATTTCCCACTGCACCAGAGATAGGTTGGCGTAGCTATTTGCATAAGCTGTGCCCATAGCCACGCCAACTTTCTGTATGAAATAACTATCTCCAAACATAAATATGTTGTTTTCTAGGACTATCTCCAATAATTCACAAATTAGTCTTATCTTATTGCTTTCAGTACCTCTCCTGACAAGTAATTCTCTAACATTTTCTATCCCCCATGTATGGGGGATCACTGTAAACAATGACTCTATATCAAGTGTCACTAGCCAACATGGGTCATCTAGCGCTTCAAGGTGTATACTTAAGTCATTTAAAAATTCCTTAGTATCTAATAAAACAGTTGTACATTCATTTAAAATAGGATGCAAGATTTTTTCAATATAAATTGATAGTGGCTCCAGTCGCCCATCCATGGCTAAATACTATAGGCCGCATAGGTGGGTTCATTAAATCTTTATGGATTTTAGGCAAACCATAAATTATTGGTACTACTGGAAAATCGGTTTTAAAGTACTCAAAAAGTTGCTCAGAAATCAATCCTGTTATTAACAGATCAAACAATAGTACTTGTAGCCTGTCCATCAAAGCTTTCACATAGGTATGAGAAATCTCACAGTAAATAGTAGCATTATTTAGGTGTGTTTGCATATTTTCAACATAAATGTCTCTATCTAGAATAACAATCCCTCCGCCTTTGTTGGCAGGATGAATTTCAATACTGTTCAAGTGTTTAAGGTCTGCAAGTGCTTGCTGTTCAGAGCTAGACAAATTGTGAAAGACATTATTACTTCCTTCAGTTAATTTATTCCTCAGTTGCTTTTCACAGATGTCAACAAACAAGTCAATACCAGAGTTATTGGGAGGTATAAAAGCACTAGGTTTCTTGAAAACATTAAATGCAGAAGTTTAATTGTGAAATAAAGTCTTAGGGTTTAATGTCCTGCCAAAAAGTTTAATTTCTTTTATTGTATTAACTAAATCTACTTATTGAGCTGGGACAAAACTCAGTCTTCTATTTAAAAGAGATAGCTGTGAGTCATTTAAAGGAAAAGAAGAAATATTAAAAACTAAACCTGCTTCATTCTTTTCCAAGTTCTGTTTTGATAGTCCACACTGTGTGTTCTTCTTGTCTTGCCAAAGAAGCAATTGCAAGACCCCCCATGTATCTGTAGCAGTTTCTCTAACAAAAAAGCTTAATTTAAACCATTTGAGCTGCTCCCTTCAGCTGTAGTGGTTTTTGCTTTATTTATTGGAGCAGGGCGTAGTAATGAAATATTTTTAGGTTTGACTACTGGTATATTTTCCACTGTAGGCAATATTGTATCAGCCAGAGATGCAGAGTTACCAACTGTTTGAGATAAACTAGCAGGTTGGACTTTGTCACAGTTGGAATTAGTAGCTTGTACATCAGGAGTGCTTTGCATACTTGTTGCCTGCTGTTCATTGTTTATAGGGCTACGCCCACTTCCTAATTGTAGTCTTTGAGTTTCCTGCGAGTTCCTTTCATGATTCCAAAAGAAGACATTGCCCATTTTAAAATCATACAAGTCTCTTTGGATTTTACGTGTCTTTGCAGTAGATAAGCATTTTTCATACTGATTAATTTGTTCATGTAGTTGGTCAGTTTTATCAGCTATGACTTCACCAGGGAATGTGTCAAAGATATTATTATGTAAGGTGTGCACTTCTCTTAGTAACTCATTTTCTTCAGGTTTAAAAAAATCAACTAAGAGTTGCATGTACTTGGCACTACATTCTAAATTCAAATTTTGCCAGCGTTTTAAGAGGTCTGGATATGTCTGCCCATAACTGAGCATAGTTAGTACTCTTAGACCTCTAGGTGCAATTTTCAATTGTAGGCATGCCTTTAGGTGAAAGCGTTGCCATTGTAAATATAGTTATTTAGTTTTTTTTATGCTTTTTTATATAGCTTTTAATATTGTAACTAGAAAATTTTAGAAATGTACCCCACATTCTATACAGCCTCTATGTGTTTTTTTATATGTGTTTTTATATATATTTATAAATATATGTATATTTTTATATCTTAAGTATTATTATTTGGTGTATTGATTTTAACATGGAATTGATTGGTTGACACCATGATGCATCACTATTTAAATGAAATTTTAACTGTTATAATTTGTCTGAAGAAGCAGAGAGGACTCTGCGAAAGTGCTCACATTTTTTCTAAATAAAGAGTTACGTGCCGTATATATCCAGTGAGTTTTATTTTACTTAGAGTATCCATATTCGTCAAGGATACCCACACCTCCAGGTTAGTGACACAGCATGATGCTTCAGAGATCATTCATGTGCAACTAACAACAGGCAAAACTATAATTCAAGTTGTAGCTTGCTACTGATCACCCACCATGTCCCAGGACCCCCATTCTGCATTTCTGGAAACACTGGGAAACATAAAGATCCTACCAAGCACCCTAATATTGGGTGATTTCAACTACCCAAACATTAACTGGGAGAACTACTCAAGTACTAACTCCCTTGCCCAACATTTCCTAGAATTTATAAACTGAAATGCTCTGGATCAACTGGTCAAAACTTCCACCTGAGGTGACAACATATTGGACCTGGTTATCACCAACATGGGTGACCGGTGTTCCACACCAGAGGTAAACCCCTCGCTGGTTAGATCTAACCATAAACAAATCACTTTGGATATCCACATTCTGCCCCCACCCCTGGACAAGGAAACCACCATGAAAAACTTTTCAAAAGCAAACTTCACATTACTTAAGACCAAGGTGGAAAGTTTCAAAGCCCCATGCTAAAGGATAACGCTGTCCAAGCTGCAAAATCCTTCACTAATGCATTCTGTGGGCACCTACAAGAATGCATGGATTGTGCTATCCCAAGCAAAACCAAGACTCACTCCTCCAAGAAAAGGAAACCAGTCTGGTGGACCCCTGCCATAAACAAGCTATACAATAGAAGGAGAAAACTAGTACAGAAAAGAATAAAATCCCAAGAAGGGAAGACATCCCTGATCAGTATCAGCAAGAAACTATGATCCCTCATACAATTGTCCAAGACGAGCTTTGAAAGAAAAATTGCCAAGTGCTCCAAAGATATCAACAAGGCATTCTTTAACTATGTCAAGAATCTAAGTGGCAATGCTCAGATCTGCTCAGAGTTAATGCAGAATGCCACAAAATACACTGAACCAACTGATATTGCCAACATCCTGGCAGACAGGTTCAGTGCAAACTTCACCTCCCTCTCACCCCCAAAAGGGCCCATAACCATACCAGAAGAATGTAGAGCCCCTGAAATCACAGATACTCAGGTTAAAACAGGCCTCTCCAAAGCCAAAAACACAGCATCAGTGGGACCGGACGGTGTTCCAGGCTGCGTCCTACATGAGCTCAAAGATGAACTAACCCCTCACCTAAACACACTGTTCAAACTCAGCCTCTCCACAGGCTACATACCCGCAACGGTTATTCCACTCCAGAAAGGTAGAGCCACAACAGACACCGGGAACTGTCACCCTATAAGCCTGACTAGCTTGGTCTGCAAGGCTATGGAGCGCATCATCATGGAACTCATTAATAGAGACATTGGGAACCTCCAAATGCTGGACTCTACCCAGTTTGGCTTTCTTAAGGGCAGATCATGCCTCCTAAACCTGGTCGACTTCTTTGTGACAATTACCAAGGCTATAGACGAGGGAAAGGTGGTACACACAGCATACTTAGACCTCGCAAAGGCCTTGGACACCTTCCCCATTTTAGTATTATAGACAAGCTCACCAGCCTTAACATAAACCCCTATGTCACAAGATGGGTTGCCAATTGGCTCACGGACAGAACCCACATGGTGAGAGTTGCAGGAGCTAGGTCTGACTCTAAACCGGTTACAAGTGGTATTCCCCAGGGCTCAGTCCTACTAGGACCTCTCCTGTTAGGCATATACTTCTCAGAGGTACAGGCAAGAACGGGAGGACTATGGCTGACCAAGCACACAGACGATTGCAAGCTAGGGGCTATAATTGACTCTCTAGCTGACACAGACATTCTCCAAAAGGGTATCACTGAGATGGATACCTGGTGTCAAAATCATGGCCTCAAGCTAAATGCCAAAAGTGCATAGTCATCCCCTTTGGAAAAAACAAAGTACACACAAACTACCACATAAGTGGTTGCCCCCTAAATACAGAAAATGCAATAAGGGATCTGGGGAACCAAGTAGATAGTAATCTCTCCTTTGATAATCACATTGCCAAAGTGGTTAGAAAATCCTTTGATGTGGCCCACCTAATAACAAAAGGGTTTGCATCCAGATCAAAAGAGGTCATTGTGTCCCTCTACTCATCACTCATCAGACCCATCATAGAGTACAACTCCCCATTGGGGATGTACCTTACAAGACACCTGCAACAGCTGGCAAGACCACAGAAGTTCCTCACCAAGAGGATCACTGGCCTCAAACAGATGCCCTATGCAGCTCGACTGAAGAAACTCCAGCTGTACTTGGTTGCATACCGCCTACTCAGAGGTGATCTCTGCCTGACATACAAGGCCATGTCCAACCCAGAATTGATGGACATGACTCCACCTAAAGAAAACCTTATCCCCTCAAGCCACACGCTCTAGGGATCTAAACCTCACCACAACAATAAATTGGATGTGCTGGAGGGATAAATTCCTGTCCCAAAGACTTCCCATGCTTTGGAACAAGATTCCAATCTACATTAGGCAGAGCTCCTCGCTTACACTCTTCAAGAGAAACCTTGATGAGTGGATGGGAAACAGAAAGTTTACCCCAGGAATCACTTCAATGGCTCTGCTGGACAGAGGCACAGGGAACTAATCTAAGGGGGTGGCGAAAGCCAACACATTCTGGCTAGGCTTATAAATGCCTTCGGGCAGATAGCCTAGTACCTACCTATGAACCTATGAACCTAAATTATAAGTGATAAATGTATGTAGTAGAACACTGCTGTACGGTTTATGTTTTATAGCTTTTTTTTCTGTCATTCATTATGTAGTAGAAAAAAGGTTTACACTGCAGTTCCTTGAACTATATATAGAAGTATGCTTTATTTCATTGACACTAATGTTATCTGCTACTATAACTTTGCAGTGAAATTAGCTGTCATGATTGCTGCATAAACACTTCTGTTCTTTTTCAGCTTGAAAATGAGCATGACTATAGATGCATATAACATTGCCTTAGCTACAATTTTTATACATTATGATGCACAGTGATGTTATTACATATATACTGATGAATTTCAGTATTTTGTACATATTTCTTTGGACGTTATTTAAGATTTCAAAAAATACTAAAATTGGACAAATATCACCAAATATGTTTTCACAACTGCTTCATTAGGTTTAACAGAAATACATTAACAAGGCCAGCACTTAAAACATTTCTACTGGTCATGTGACATATAATATTTCACATTTCCTTAAAATTCCTATTTATTACTAATTTTTAAAATTATTAGGAAGCATCTGTAATATAAATACATTCAATGTCTTAACTGTCTACTTTTCAAGATAGGTTTTAATGATTCTTTATCATTTAATCCTGATCATGTACAGCATCTAATTCTGCTGTCCATTTATATTCCAGTGATTCAGTATAATTAATAATATCATTACCTCTTATATTTGATTCCACGACCTGTAAAACAGAAAATTTAATGAAACAAGTGGAACTTGTACATATGACATGCTCAGTTAATGCATTAGTACTAATTCTTATTGCAATATCATTTACATGTTCAAGAATACATTTTCAGTACCGGCGATTACTCTTTCCTACATAGAAACAAAAATAAACTTGAGAAATTGCCATCTATACTACATTGTTCATCTTACATCAGTAAAACAATCAAAGAAATATTTCTTATTGGCTATAGGATGTATAAAAATTGCATGTCATTTATATTTCCAGGCACTGCAACAACTACACATGAAAGTGCCAACTTTACTTAAAATCTTTTTATCCTTTGTTCTATTGTAACACAATTGCCCTTTCAGGCTTTTATTGTTTTTATATTGGAAAATAGTGAACTCAGTACTCAGTCCATTTTCTTTGCATCCTTCTAAACAAATTCTGCATTTCTCATCACAAGTTAAAATTTGCCAGTTCCTTTTAAAAAAGTTGCATATATCCTTAGTAGCTCAGAAATAGGCCAGCACCCCCCTTAAATCAGCATGAACATTCCTATTCATTCTTCAGTGCTTCTGACAACCAAAAAAGAAATGCTTTCCCCTTACTTTCATTTAATACTGTTTGTTTTAATGTATCTACTTCCCTCTTACTATGTCCTTTTCTAAATAAGGTGGTTGAAAACATTTCTAAGGCACTTTGGACATCTGAATCAACACTTGTTAATCTTCATGCTCTTAACATTTGAACACGCCTGATGAAAATGAAGGAAGAATGCAAACTATTTTTATATAAAT
>NC_056741.1:760078733-760173733 GCF_019279795.1 Protopterus annectens
TAAAAACTATGCCTATCATCCTCTAATAAATTCTATACCTTCTTTATTTGGTATATGAGTAAACAGAGAATGGATATCTAAAGTAGCTAAAAGATATTCGTTTACTTCATTCCTCTCATTTTCAAAACTAAATAGCACATAAAGAAAAAGATTTGGTTCCTGAATATAGACAGCATTCCAACAGCAGCTTCTTGTTCATATAGGTTCATAGGTTCATACTAGGCTATCTGCCCAAGGGCATTTACAACAAGCTATACATAGTTATCAATGGCACCCCTTTTCCTTTAGTTTGAATAATGCCTATCACTATCATTTTGCTGGTTGTGCCAAGTAAACACATCCAGGAACACCAGTGTATCAGCTCAGATGTTAGAATTGCCAGACGCTATTTGGAAAGATATTAATATTGACATCTATGTGCCTGTCAATGATGCTGATCATTTTCCAGTTATGACTTATGAATACTCTTGATGTACCACAGTAAAGGCAATACCTTCCACGCCAGCCAAAACTGTTGCACCAGTAATAGGCAAAATCTCATCAGCTCAGAAAATGAATCGCAATTTAATGATCATCCAGTTTAAGTATACATAGCCATGTAGATTACTTACAAAATAACAACTTGATTACTGCTACAGGCTAATGACATTGTAGAACAGTTAATGACCAGCTTTAGTAGGGTAATTATAACTGCAAACATTAAAGGTATTTCCAGAAAACAAGGGACACAAATGCATGACCCATCCTACAAACATAACATGCTTCATTCAGTATCTCAGTCCAGACCAAAACCAGATGAACCAATGAGATAGAGATTGTAACAAAATAAGACAAAAATTAAGTCCTGTGTTGACACCACTCAGCAGGCCAGGATGCACAACCTTGAAGGGAAACAGACTGCATTTCTGAAAGAAGTGGGTCAGAATAAAAATATCTATTTACCAGTAGCAACCATATAAGGTTATAAAGGTAAAAATGCATCACCGCCATCATAGATGACAGCCAGACACTGACAAGGCATTGTTCTCTTCTGAAACTCTTGTGCAGTAACTGCTTGAACTTGACATTAAAGTAACATCCGCTGCAATGAGGAAAGACCTCATAACCATTTAATTTGTATGACTAAAGTTAACCACCACAACTGCAGGTCTGTATTTCCTATGGTTGTTAAAAGTGGCAGTGACTGCATCATGTTAGCAAAGGCACCCCCTAATTTAGTCGCCCATAGACAAAACACACACACACACACACACACACACACACACACACACACACACACACACACACACACACACACACACACACACACACACACACACTACATACCCCATACCTATCCATGTGTTGTCATTATATCCCCAGTGTTCTACTGCTCCTGCCCTCATAAATCAAAGATGCATTCAGGCAGTCATTAATGCCAGACATTAGCATTTCACACTTCCATATCCTTTAGATAATCAATGGTAGCGCAAAAGCTGTTAAACTAGTAACTTTCTAAGATTTTAGGAGACAAATGCAACAGCTGTTCCTAAATATGTCCTGTCTTGTGCTATGAAGTTGGGAGTTATGTCTACTGATCTCTGTCTCCCCTCCCCTCCCTCCTATGTCATGAATTGTTACAGGCATGGAATAATACTTGAGATTCTCAATATATATTTCAAAGATGCCTGCTCCACTACCTTTTCAGTTCGTGTAGCAGGTTAGCGCAGAGATTTATTGTGGTAAGGGTGCAGGGTTTGACTGTCTTTAAGGCATGCTACTTAACAGTATCCCTGGTGCTTAGTGGTGTCCCACATGACAATATATTTTTAAGTGCCTTTAATACATGCTATGTAGTGTCCCTGATGTCTAGTGTTTCCCCCTCATCCCCATTATGTGTAAGTGTCATTATAGTATGAGAAGTTATCCCTGGCATATAGTGCTCTCCCTTGAACCCCATAGTTAATGAAATCCCCAGTGTCTAGTGTCACACCTCAACCCCTATAGTTAAAGACATCCCTTGTGGCTAGCGTTCCTTCTCAACCCACATAAATAACAAAAACCATGGTGGCCACTGCTCCAGCTGACCCACATGGTTAATGAAATTCTTGGTGGCTACCATTCCCCATGACTCAATGTTGCAGGCTTTGCTCATGAGTATAGGGGTGTGTGGAATTATGATAGCCACCCATCACATAACAAACACATATAGAATCATTACACTCACAAGCACATCCCCTCTCCACAAGATAGCAATTACAGACACACACATCCATTAACCTATACACACACACACACACACACACACACACACACACACACACACACACACACACATGGTTAACTAACCTACTCACACATGCAGCCCCTCGCATACACATACTCATACACCCCCCTAACACTACCTGACCATCAAACTCTCCAGCACTTACCTTTACTGTGACAGATGAATACAGCCTTTCGGTCATGTTCATTACTGTGAGCACCAAGGAGTGTTTGTGATAATTTATGCAGGCAGTTTTATGGGGAAAGCACCTGGAGAATTAGCATATAACTCTCCCTCCTTGGACTGCCTCATTAGCATGTAATATGGTCATGGAGACAGCCCACCAAGGTGCTGCAGGTCTTCATGTTGCAGCATCATGGTAGGAGTGTTGCTGAATCATAACTTTTTACTGCAAGGTGTACACCTTGTGCTAGCCATTCTGAATATGGCCCTTTTCTATACAGGTTTCCCACAGACTAACACTGGAACAATGTAACAATGCTCTGGATGTTTTGCATATAGTAATTTTGATGTTCTTTTTTATTAGTCACTTTATTCAGTTTCATCCTCAATAATATTCATTTTTCAAAATATTTTAACTATTATATGACTTTACCAGACTGAAAGACTAACAGTAAGTGAAAAAGTGCACATTAAGCTTTTGAGAGTTAAACTCCAATGAAAGAAAAATTAACACATGAATTGTTACACATGAAATATTTTAAGACTGATATGTTGACAACATTCTTTTTTAAGAAGTGAATAAATATTGCCACAAGATGTATTTTCAATATTTTTTCTCTTGTTGGGTATAATCCATTGGAAGCTTCAAACAGACAAAATGAGTCAGTCAAATCTTTAATAAGGAAAAAAAAAACAGAAAACTTTTTTTGCAGGGGGAAAGCCACCACGCAATTTTCTGTGTGGACGTCAAATGTTGAAAGACAAGACTTCTAGCATAACGATAGAAACCACACTTTCAGTGATACCCTTATTAAATTAAACATTGAAATGAAACTCCATAAATAGAAACCTCATCCACTTAGCAATCAGCCAAAGGTAGGAAACACCAATAAATGTGCAGCATATTTTTCTCTTGGTCCTTTTTGCCATCAGGCTTGCTGACCATCGAGCCTTCCCCTGCTACTCTTGAACCCATATGTTCCTCTATGCTATTTGGTAGGCAGTTGAAAGCTGGTCAAAAGAGCCATCATCCATACAGCCAAAGTAGTTACTTGAATCCTTGTAATTATGACCACTGCCCCACCCCCCGTAGGAGGGATGTGTAATCTACAATACATCATCTTGGGGAGCTGCTGTCTCTTCTGTTTGACTGCATACATTCATGTACCCACGGCTGAAGGCTACTGCCATTCAGTGACTTACTGAGGTAAATGCCCACACCAAGCTATATTTGCCACCCTTCCTCTCAGGGATCATAGCAATTTACATTTTGCTGCACCCCAACTCTCATGATGGTCATGGTCGAGCTGATGCCCAAGTCACTAATCGAACACAGGTTACCTGGCCCAGAGTCAATGATTCTTCCCACTACACCAACAAAACTATCTAAATATCCTGCACAGTTTAGTAGGTTTTGTGTCCCAGTGAAGCTTTTAGTAAAAATAAAATGTTAGAAAGAAGAACCAGTCTGTCAGATTCTTTTAATCTGCTCTCACCTGGATAGCTAGCTGCACTGTAGTCCTCCTTGAGTGGATCTGCTGATTGATTAACTTGCTACAGCGTCTGAAGCTCCAGCGATATTCACTTAAAGTGATTTCATTGCAGTTTCTTGAGTAGTTCCTTATTGTAGGCACAGACCTAGACAACATGCTGGCTATGCCCTTGCAACTCCCACTCTTAATATCACCCACCCCATCCAACCACTACCTTTCTTTCCACTCCACTAACTACCTTAATTATAGCAAGCTTAGATGCTCATAAGCCTAGTTATTATGCAGCAGGAATTTCTTATTGTAACATTTGTTAATGTCTGTTATGTACTTCACAGATAAAGATTCTAGTTGTCTGCTGATGTACTATGTTCTTCATCTGTAAATATGTTGTAAGTAATTGCTATGTTAAATTGTTAATCGCTATGTAACTCAATGTAACTACTGTCTGTTTATTTTAACTGTGGAGCTTTTCTCCCCGGGCCTCCGCTGAAAATGGACCTATGTCCAGTCGGACACTCCCGGTCAACAAATGTAAATAAATAAATAAATAGATAGGTATGCTGGAGTGTTTTCATTTACAACCAATAGACCTCAGACACATTTGCAAAATCAAGCAAATTTGACATCCTTTTTGCTCAATGAAAGAGTTAGCTGGATGTTGAATGGCCAGAGGTCACATGTACTCAGTTCTCATTGAACATCTGGTTAATGACAATTTTTCAGCAGAGGTCCAGGGAGAAAAGCACAATTTGCTTACATTGCATTATACTAAGTTCCAGTTAAACATAGAATTGTTACATTTATAGTTACATTTATACACAAACAATAGTTACATTTATACATTTTAAGATTTTACAGAGCTGGTAGTTTCTAAAGAAGTTAATATTGTGTTACATTTCTGACACTTGGCTGGACAGCAAATGCTTGTAATTCTCAGTCACGGTAAGAAAACATCTTTTAAAGTAAACAAGAAAATCAACCTTTTTGCCTTATTTATTTAATTCAAAGCATGTTCTCACATTTGTACAAATTGATTGCAGCACTGAATATTTCAAATTTAATGCGGTGTTTAGGCTACATTGTAACTTTAGCACTATGTGTGGGTTACCTTTCAAATGCTGTTGCTTGACTAAGAAAAGGCAGCCACACAACTAGTGCTAGAGGCATGAAATGGAACTGAACACAGTTATAGTCCTGGATGTAAAAGGGTTAATCAGGAACAGCTTGTTGTGAGAGATGTACACAGAGTGCGAAGCTGTTGTACTGATTTACTTGATTTATAATAAACTAGACAATGTAGTCAGTAATTTATAAAATAAAAGCTACGTTGTCTGTTTCCAGTACAACTGCACTGAGTAAGGAAAGCAGCCTGCTACATCTTTACCACTGAGTGTTTTGCCATAGGTAAAACTGCAATGCTAAACCATGCTTTTCCTAAATATGGGAAGACCCATGTGGACACAAGTAGGACATGCAATCTCAGTACAGAAGGTCTCCAGCTGGGAATCAAACTGAAAAAAAAACAACAGTTGTGAGGCAGCAGTATTAATAGGTGCACGATTGCACAAGGTGTGCTTCCATTTTCCAAAGATGGAATTCTGCTCAAGTTGTATTACATAGTCTGGTAAATCCTTACATTTGAACATGAAATATTTGAACACAGTTCTGCAAAACTAAGGAAGGAGCTGCTTTTGGGATGTAACATAATTGCATTGGTTGGCAGGGATGGGAAGGGTTAACACAACCTGGATTGGGGGCAGGACCCATAATAAAAAAATGTAGTGAATTGTCATGGTGAATATTTTTTTTCAGAAATCCATAGCAGTGCAGTTGCTGCCATATGTGTGTGTGTTTGAAGAGGTTTTATTCATTAACTATAAGCTATGAACTACATGTGAAAATTCTGCTGAATGTATTCATGAGTTTGTGTGATATAAATACTGTGCTGAAATTGTGAGATAAAGCTCTCACTGTTATCAAGCCAGTTTTAAAATATATACTTTAAATATTACTGTACTATTAGGATGCTGCATATCTGGATCCCTCTGTTCCTACTTACCTTTCCATTCTATGTTCTGTTCTTTTCTTTTCTTTTCACAGGTCAGCTGTTTTCTTTGAAACATCTAAGCTGTGTTACACTAACTAGCTCCTCCAGTTTGTGAATCAGTTTACCAAAATTACTTCCAGGCTTGTAACATTCCATTAGGTAGTGTTGTTATTATTTAGCCATGTTGCTATATGCATCGGGCAGTGTCAGTGGTGCAACTGGAAGTACGCTTCCATTTGGTGCAGAAGGCTGTGGGTTCCATTTCCACAACAGGTAGATGGTTTGCTGACACTCCAATGCAGTGTAAGGGGAGTGCTGCATTCCTGAGTTTGTTATCTTTTCAGTTAGACATTAAACAGATGTCCCATCTTGTCCCATTTGCTTGAGTTGGTGGTAATTCAGATGGATATCCCATTGGCACTTATTGAAAAACTCGTAAAAAATGAAGCCAAATGCTTTGGTGGTATTGAGATATGGAAGAAATAAAGCCGCTGAATCTAATAGGTATAAAACAAATTTATTGAGCCACAGAGTAAAAAAATCAAGCACTTTTGTCTCCTCAGTTAGGAGACTTTATCAAGATACAGCATGCCCAAAGAAGCATCACCTTTATATCATAACATTAATTAGTGAAAGAATTATGAACCAATCACATTCATTACTACTAAGGGTTCAAATTGCATGTAGTACATTGTTTAAAGGTGTATTAACCAAACAATCATATTTAAAATATAATATAATGATTGCATTGAAATCAAACTGCTATATTGTGTTACCATTAACAGTCTTGCATTTATACCAGAAAAATATACCTATTTAAAACATTAAAAATATAGAAATATATAAATTTTATTACATTTAAATCAAGGTTAAAATGCATAAAGCTAATGTATATATAATATAGAATACATGATATATATGTATAAATGTACAAATGAGGGTCAGAATGCACATAAAATAAATATACAATATGTAATATGACATATAAAATATGTACTATGCAAAAAATAACCCTGTTCGCAAAAAATGCTATAAAATTAATGTTATGACCTCGTCAGCACAGCACAAGCAGAGTGTTTGACATAACAAGGCCAAAATATGCATATCCACAGCTAGTGGGGTTTGGCTTTATTGGCCTGAAATTGTCCATTAAAACAATGAAACAAGTCATAGGCATTCAGAATCGCCAATTAGCTGAAACACCTGATGTCCATAAGGGTAATTTGCGTATATCCCATGTGTCTCTGATACAAGAGGTTTGGGAGTTCACTCAGTGGAGGTTCTAGATTTGCTGGAGTTTTCATTTTGTTTAGACTCCAGACCAAGGAAAAGAAATGGAGGAGGGCCATTCTACTTATTATCACAACCTCATAGGCAAACTCTAATTTAGATCTCAAATGGCTTGTAAGCAAGATTCCCTCAGCATCAAATAATGCCAACACACGTAGGCATAGACTATCTTTTTACTCCATCCTTACTCAATAAAGACAGATGACTTGTCCAAAATATTGTCCACAGCCCTCAAATTCAAAAATTCTGATCATTCTAGATGACTTCAACCTCATCTTCCATGGATGACCTTCCAGTGACATTCCAGAACAACTTGAGATCTTGGCTTTATCCATCTTCAATAAGAAATCACCTCTCCAGACAACAAATCTGGTAAACAATCTGTTGTTCATCCTTTTTATTACCAACATTACTAACAACATTTCTGGCATCAAACTCCACCCACCATCTTTTAGTGACCACCGTAATATCACATATCTTATTATAATAACATCCTTGTGAAAACCCTACCATGTTAATTAGCTTCCATTCAAAATCCACACAAACTATTTATAACCTTAAAGCACAACTGTCTTCATTAGACTGGTCTGCCTTTCTTAACTTTCAAGACCCTTACTGAGCAGATAAGACCTTAACCACTACTCTTCAACTTCTCCAAGGCAAATTCCTTTACAAAGTTTTCAGACTTTATTCCAGTTATTAACATGATTGAATTACTACAGAACTAAAGACTTCCTATGTCTTAGAGATGAAGCCTGCTCTAACTTAAAATGCCAGTCCCCCTGATACTTGAGAAAGGCTTACTGCACTTTATAACCTGTCCAATCAAGCAAATCAATGACACAAAGTACTCCACATTAAATCTAAACAAAATTATACAATAACAGCTCATTACTGTTCAAAAACAAACACAATGATTTGACAGGCCAACCAGTGTGTCTGTTATTAATAGAGCATACACCAATAGAAAAAAGTCTGGCTGCTGATGTACCATTGGGCAGCCAGACTTTTCTATTGGCATATACTGGAGGACATGCCAAGACATGAGAAAAATCAGGTTCATTCTGCAAAACTAAAACAGAAACATACCAAATGTTCCTCATATGTTTGTGCTATCCTTGTAAATGTCTATTTGTAAAAGTAAAAAAAAAAAAAAAACTAAACAAACAATACACAGCCAAGCATTCTAGTTATTTGGGATTTTACTGTAAGACATACTGATGTCTCCCTTACCAGGCTAAACAAGGAGATCACACTGAGCTGTCTGTCTGTCTGGAGCTGGGATCTGCCAGATCACATATGTACTTACGTCTTTAAACTACAAGCACCAGTATGACATGGTCATAGTCCATGTGGGTGTAAACAACCTAAGACATACCTCACTGGACTATATGAAGAGAGACATGATGGAGCTCTCTCAATGTGTGTCTCAGATGAGTACGAATTTAGTCCTAAGAAGTATCCTATCTTCACCAGTGATGATACCACAGTAGTGGCAAAAATGATTGACTTCAACAATTGGCTTACTTTCTGGTGTCACAACAAGGGACTCCACTAACTGTTAGCCTAGGAGACATGACTGACAAACCACAATACTTTGCCCGAGATGGTTTGCACTTGTCAGCACCTGGTTTCTGGATACTGGCAAGCACTTTATCTATCACCACAGTGCCTTTTTTAGGCTGTACTAAGTTGTTAAATTCTCCAACATAACAAAATTACTCATGACTACCTAAAAGTACTACTGCTCAATGCTAGGAGTTTAAATAAAAAAATGCACTCCTGGAGGCACTCCTCACCCTGGAGAATGCAGACATATGCGCAGTCACAGAAACATGACTCAGAACCATGGAAAGCACAGTGGCTATCAAAGGCTACAATGCCTTTCATACATTTCAATCCCCCTCAGCTTAGGATAAAACAAAGAGAAGAGGTGTCTCAGTGTTCATAAAGGACAAGTGCACTGCTAGACTGGTCCAACAAAATGATTCACTTGAGGTGCTCTGTGCCCAACTAACCATAGGTGTGTCCCCCCATCATATTTTGCTAGCTACAGATTCCCTAACATGAGTCTGGAAAACCATACCTCCTACCTACACCTATTGGAATCTCTTAACATTCAGCCTAATGCCATACTTATGTGTGACTTCAACTACTCCTCTATAAACTATGAGACTTATACAATCCATAATTCACTTACTCAGAGGTTTTTGGACTTCGTAAATGCAAACACCCTGGAACAAGTTCGCTCTCAATCTAGAGTGACAAATATCCTAGAACTAGTGCTCACAAACATTAACTCTTCCCTGGTAAGATCTGACCACAAAATGATCTCCTTTAGTATTAAAACTAATCTAGAATTCCCATTAAACTCTGAACCTGTTAAAAAACTTTGCAAAGGCCAACTACCTGAAACTAAGTGACAGCTTTTTAAACTTCCAAACACCTCCAAACCTGGATGACACTGAGGCCTACTCTATGCTGTACACAAAAGCACTGTACAAGCACATTCTTAGCTGCATAGAGGAGGTAGTACCTGTCCAAATCAAATTTATGATTATTGTTAAAAATAAACCACAGTGATGGACCCCTAGCATTAATAGGATATTCAACAAAAGGAAAAGAATCCTCTCCAAGGCCAAGAAGGAACAGACAAAAACATGCAAAAAGATACTCGCCAGTCTAAACAAAAAAATTAGAGAGGTGGTCAATTCTGCCAAACATACCTCTTAACCATATCAAATTTCTGGGTATTTCCCTGGTTTTAAGGGCAAAATAATGGGGTGCCACAAATTCATGAGTTGTTCCTTCAAATCCCTAGCCTGTCAGAGACCGAGAGAGCTTTAAAAAAAAAATGAAAGTTATTTATGGCTGCAGCCCGGCTAAAACTTGTGGTGGCAGCCAGCAAAAGAGGATATCGTGTCAACGTGATGACTTGGACTACTGGTCTGGAATTGACTGCTCTTACCATCCTCTACTTAGATGGTGCAAACTTAATGCAGTGCTACTCCAAGTTCCCAAAACATCAGGGTGGGGTATGATGGGTTATTTATTTTGTTAATACTGCACTTTGCCAAAGTGAGCCTCAATAGAAAATATGAATAACCTTATTATAAAAGGTTTCCCCAGATGACAACTCCTCCCCGATGTGCATTATACTAATAAATCACTTCTGATTTCCCGTAAGTTCAAATTTTGCTGGCACTGCCGCCAGATGTACAATACATCAGAACTTGCTCTTAATAGTTGTTACAATGATTAACATTCTTTGGGTATCAACACCTGATAAGCCAGCATTGCAGACAATGCCCAAGCAGACACGCACATACATACTTGTGACAGTACCCTTTGTGTTGCTCCCATTTAATATCAATCCACATCACGTTTTTCAAAACCCAGACCTGCAAAATAATTACAAAGATAAGTAAATAAGAAATCAACCTAAAAGGCACTGTACCAATGTAATAAGAATAAGAATAGCCATTAACTGTAGTTCATTCAGTATGTATATTTTTTCTTTGATGAGCATCTTGGTGTTTAAATAAATGCAAGCAATCAGTGCATGTAAACCTTTGTCATTTGGTAATAAGTCACAGTAACACCAAGTGGGTAGTTTAAGTCAAGTAAAATTATACTGCTTCTCAAATAAAATAATAAATTGGCATTTAAGTCCACAATGGATCTGCTTCCTTCCTGTAAAGGCCCCTAGACTTCAACTAATTTGTGCCAAAACATAGATCATCCAAATAAACAAAGGAAAGTATGGCAGCTGAACAGACTATGGAGGACACTAGTCCACATTTGTGTCAAATATCTGAGGGATGACAGTGCATCCACAAAATAAGAGCAGCACACACTATTATTATTATTAACCAGGATTAGTCTCTATTCTGTGCATTACTCTCCAAAGAGATGCATGACATCATCCCTTCACAGATTATTGCTGTCCAGGAAACGATCAAATGGGAATTCGATTAGGTCTGCTTTATTCACAGTGCTTATGGTAACATGTGACTATGTGCTCTGAAAACCCAAAACGTTCACTAACATGCCAGTACCCATTGACCTCAGTGGCCACTGAGTGAAATACATCTGCCTGATGTGCATGGGGGACTTCGTTCGGTTACGTTTTTTTCCTATTGCCCTAGAGGGCCAAACTATGATGACCAACAACACCAAAAGGGCATTTGCTTCCAAAAGGCACACTGTCAACACTGGGTAGTTCAGTTCCCTGCTCCTTGCTGTCACCTCCATAATTGATTTTACTTTAAACCCTTAGAAAAGTCAGAGTGCCTGGTTTTACTGGAGTAACTTTGATCCATTTGGAAGAGTGCAAGTAGATCATCAGTTTTACCATTTTTTTCTCTTTCCTTGTTTCGTTCTTTCTTGTATGGCGGGTGTACAAAGAATGCATAATTTATTCATAAAGGAAGATCCCAGACATATTACTTTATCTAACTAAAGGGGTGGGCTTGGCATAATGCTTAAAGTGTTCACATTGCAAACAAAAAGTACAGGGTTTGACTCTCACCTCAAGTTATTAGCTTGGCTTATAATGTCCTTTCAGGTTAGTTCACATAATATTCTCCTATGAACCTATAAAGTCCAAATTAGAAGTAAGACTTTGTCCCGTTCGATTCTCAGCTAGAGCGTCTTCTGTGTGGAGATACTCGTGAATTCGGGCATACCTTCGTTGAAGGTTGTGCATCAGAGCTGGCAACTCAACATGTAAAAATCTACTGCCAATCATTAGCGGACCGGAGTTCCGCTGTGGCGACCCCTAACCAGGAAAAGCCGAAAGACACAACATACAAAGTTTCAAAAACCTGTAATGACAAACTATTTAGATATGTAGCTAGAAACTATTAAACATTAAAGCAGGTGATGTACAGTATGAGAAAATAACATTACTAACGTTATTTAGTGAACTCTATAAATCTATATAATTTTATAGAGACTAAGTGACTGGAAAGAGATGTCTTATACACAAGTCTGTAATAATCAACAGATAGCACTTATACATGCAGGCATGTGTTGAACACAGTGTGGTCATAACCATTAACAATCAAAGGCCTGCAATCAAAGGCTTTGAGGCAGCTTCAGTGGCACCTCATAAGGGGAGAATAGGTGTTGTAAGAAGACAGTGGTGCAGACACAGAGAAGGTCTGCCATGTACTGTGATCCCTACAATGAGAGTGTTAAAGGCTGGACCTCTAAGAGAAAAGGGCAATTTGACAGAAGAGATGCAACTAGTCCAGCATATGTTGCTGAAGTCTTGCATGAGTAATTCCAGCAGTTCTAATGAGTGCTACCATGTTGTTTGCTAACTGTTGTTGGGTACTGCCACCACAAGGAATTCACAGGGAAATAGCCTAACAGTAATCAATGCACAAAGCCCAGAAAGTATAGTCTAGGTTCAGCAAGTCCTTCTCTGGGACCAGATACTTCACTTGGGTCTGACTGTACTCACATAAATGTAGGAATCTAAATCTGATAGAAAAATACAGCTGATTAGTGCATTTTCAGGTAATCTGCTATTGTTTTACTGCAGAAATTATGTAAAATAATAAACAAGGCACTGTAGATTCTCTTCTGCTAAAGATGTGTAGCTCTCAAACCATCTTTTTTTTAATTGTTGTTGACATGTGTACACAGTACTCTCCTGGTCCAGAAGTCTATTTCACACCTGCACTATAAAAAGGAGCCTGGCTTCAGTGGCATTTAATATATACTAAAATAAAAATTACTTTTGTCATAGAAAAGATAAACAACAACAATCACCTTATAAGAATAATCGGTACTTACATATTATCGCAACCAGATTTCGGAAGTCAAAAAATTCCTCATGTTTGTGCAAAACGATGTCTGGTAACCTAAGAAGGGAAGTGTAAACTCTTCACTACTATTGTGTCCGAGTAGTTTTGACATACGAAGAGGTATAACGTGAAAATTTATCTTTCTGGGGAGTGTCCGTTCCTGATCTATATATAGGAGCAGTGCTTTTCAGTCATCGTTAAAGTTAGAAATCATCATGATGAAAGTCAGCACATTCCCCAGAAGACAGCCGACCCTTTCAGACACCTTTACATGTACACTGTCTCATCATTGACTGTCATTTTGGGGGGATATGTGTGAATCAGTCAGCATTTATACCACATGTTGCCAGTACTGTGACTGGTTCAGATTAGCAGAACTGTCTGCGAAGCAGGAAAAGATCTGACACCCCTGGCACAGGAGTTCCACTAGTGAGAAAGGGAGCAGTCAGTGAGGGATCACTGTCCCTTTACTTAGTAGTTGTTATAAGCATCTGTGTTTTCAGGGAGTACTGCCCCTGAAAAATTAGATGGTATGTACCTAACTAACTTGCCTTTGCTGAGGTTGTGGTTGTGGGAATTGTGATGCAGTGTAGCACTGTACAGGTTGCAGAACAAATGAGACATGGCCCCCAGGATCAGAAAAATTGGCCATTGTTCCTCTTTGGGCATCATATCCACTGTGACCCACTACTACTTACTTGCTTACATACCCCTTTCAAGGTTTAGGAACATGTTTTCGCAGAAATGTTCCATTTCTGCCACTCTATAAATCTGGTTGCGATAATACGTAAGTACCGAATAATCACCTTATAAGTTTTGTGTAAAGAACAGTAGGTGGCTAGAGAGGGAGGGATGGGCTAAAGTGGATTTGAAGAAGAATAGGAGAATAGAAGATAAATTAGGTGTGTTTCTTATTTGGGCAAGTTAATTCTAGAATAGAATTATAGTAGAAAATGTGGTAGGCCTTCTAATTTCTATTGGTATTTATGTCCTTCAATACTCTGGAGTGATAGACTAGTACTAAACATATCTCTCAAAATTTTAGAGTAAGAAATCTGGACAAAGCCATAAACAATGGGGGTGGGCAAAGGCCCAAAATAAAGACAGTTTTTAAATATTACTCTTACAAACATAGAAGGTTGATAGAATAACAAATTTTGTATTAGTATGCATTTTCTTTTTTTTACTTTCAAATATTTTTTTATTTTTTCCATTGAGATAACATCATCCAAATAAGAAACAAAGAATGCAGAATATAAAATATAAAATATAAGAATGTAATAGAATGCAGAATATAAAATATAATTTATCATATATACAAAAAAAGAAAAGAAAATATGAAATTATGAAAATATATAACACAGCATAACATAATAGAGCTATTCACACAAGTACCAGAGCAGAATAAATAATGGTTTTATCATTGTATTGAATATAAACCATATTAATGAATATTTTGTCCATTTTCTCAAATATTTCCATTACTATTGACCAGATATTGTAGTATGAAGTGGTTCTGTTAGTGCTGTTCTTTAAAGTAGTGATTTTCATGTGACCAACAGTCAAAGTAAGATTCTTAAATTCATTGAAGGAAGGAGAAGATATACTTTTCCAATTGATGGTGATGATTTTTAGAACTATGGCTGATAATGTCCAAAGAATTGACAATCTGGTTTTTTTGGAACACACTTGGGTATAGGGGAATTAAATAAAACCAATGACTTAGTTAATTGGAAGTTATCATTGAAGAGAGTCTGAAAAAAGTAATTTTATTCCAATATACATTTAGACCTTTACAGTCATAAAAATATGTTGCCAGTCTGCTTTTAATTTTATCCCACATCTCCAACATACATCTTCGATTGCAAACATCAAGGCTAGTTTATGAGATGTAAAAAAAACTTCTGTGTAAGTATCTCCAGGTAAACAATTGCTAATGAAGTAATAGTGTAGTATGTTTAGAGAATTTAAGAATATATTTTTTGTCATCATCTATTGGGAGATGACAATTTACTGGTGCATAATAGTTCCACTAAGTCTTTTTATGCAATATTTTTGTTTTCTTTATAACTTTGTATATTTTGGACAAGTAACCATTTCCTTGAAATGGCTGATTTGTGCTAATTATAATACATTCAATACATTTAGGCATGTCATGTTTAATGTAAATTTGCATTAGTTCAATCTTGTTTATGATAAAGTGTCTCAAATATTGTAGCATTAACCACATGTCCATATCTATTTTGTATTTGTTCATTATTTAGTTAAGAGAAAGGACCTTAGATAGTTCTATTAATTAATGCCAAAATAGTAACTTTCCTTTTTTCAGAGTCTTCATCTTGCTAATTTGAAAAGTGTCAAAATTATTAGGTTTAAAGGCAATAGGAGAAAAAAAACAAAACAAATAAATTAATTAAAAAAAAAAAAAAAACAAGAGTTGATGCTAGGATTCTTATTCACAAACCATTTAAATATAGATAATGTAAGATTAATATATTGAGATGAAGTTCTAACATTTTTATTTTCTAAAATACAGTCTTTAATAATCCAATAAAAAAGGTTTGATAAAACAGATGACTGATCATGATTCTGAGACTGTATAGATTCTAACCAGATCTGTTCATAAATTTGTTTCCATATAGGAGAGTGGGATATATTTAGTTGCAATGTTATAGTTCTATTAATTAATGCCAAAATAGTAACTTTCCTTTTTTCAGAGTCTTCATCTTGCTAATTTGAAAAGTGTCAAAATTATTAGGTTTAAAGGCAATAGGAGAAAAAAAACAAAACAAATAAATTAATTAAAAAAAAAAAAAAACAAGAGTTGATGCTAGGATTCTTATTCACAAACCATTTAAATATAGATAATGTAAGATTAATATATTGAGATGAAGTTCTAACATTTTTATTTTCTAAAATACAGTCTTTAATCATCCAATAAAAAAGGTTTGATAAAACAGATGACTGATCATGATTCTGAGACTGTATAGATTCTAACCAGATCTGTTCATAAATTTGTTTCCATATAGGAGAGTGGGATATATTTAGTTGCAATGTTATAATTTAACAACAGAAGAGCGGGCATATGTCTCTATGTCTGGAAGATTGATTCCTCTGTCCTCCCAGTCCATCAAGTAATTATTCAGAGCAAATTGAGGTTTATTTGGGAACCATAGGAAGCTTAATATCAATTTATTATATTTTTGAATAATGTGTTTGGGAGGAGGGAGAGAAGAAACTTGTATGAGATATAATATCTTAGTTAAAAGAATTGATTTAATCAGAAATAACCTATCTTCCATTGTAAATAAATGTTTGTTCCAGTTAAACATCATGAGTTTCATTTTATTTAAAACAAAGTTACAATTAAATAAGAGTGTCTCATTTAAATCTTCTGATAAGTAAACACCTAGATACTGGAGTCTGCCATCCAATACAACATATTTAGAAGACTTTTTGTTTATGTTATTTTTTACAGTTTAAAAATAAAGTTTTTGTTTTACTTTCATTAAAATGTAGACCAGAAATGTTTCAAAAATTAGTCATAGAGTTAAATAGTACTTGTAAAGAATAGTTTGTATTAGACAGGGTCAACAGTATGTCATCAGCAAACAAATGAAGTTTCAAGTTTAAGGCTCTAGTGATTTGCATATCTTTGATATTAGCATCTAATCTAATACTATTCACAAAAGGTTCTATCAGTAATGCAAATAACAAAGGTGACAAGGGGCAATCTTATTTAGTGTATTAAAAGCTTTTGGAAATTTATATTCATCTAAAACTAAAAGAAGATAATTCCAGTTTACAGAGTCAAAGGCACTGTTGATCTCTAAGGAGACTATAGTCAGATCTATGCATGGAAATTTAATACGATCAATTAATGTTAGGATTCTTTTAACATTATCATAGATATGTTTCCCTTTTATAAAACCTGTTTGATCTTCATGTACTAGCAAAGGAAGAAAATGTTTGATTCTGCTGGCATAAAGTGCCATAAACATTTTATAGTCTACATTTAATAAAGTTATGGGCCTATATGAAGAACAACATTTTTTGTCTTTACCAGACTTTATTATTGGGGATATTAATGAGTATTTCCAAGAAGGAGGAAATGTTTATGTCTTCTCTGACTGCAGTATATACTATTAAAAGTAAAAGTAAGTGTTGACCTATCAATAATTTGTATACTTCGGGTAAGATATTGTTCGGACCTGGGGTTTTGTTTGTTTTAATTTTACTAAATTGTGATTTTTTAGCTCAGTCATAGTGATTGGCTTATTAACAATATCTAGTTGCTCCTGAGTTAACCTAGTGGAGATATATTTATTAAGAAACAATTCAATATCATTGGTTGGTGAAGTTCCAGGGTTTGCTGCATTAAGTATATTATAATGAAGTCTGACTGCTTCTAAAATGTTATTTAGATCAGTTACTTTTTTCTTTGCATGTGGGATATAAAGCTGTTTTTATTTGTTTGGATTTAATAATTATTTTGTTCTATTTGCTAATTGTCTTTAGTTAATATAATTCATAGACTAAGAGTTTAGTTTATTTTCTCAAGATTAGTTTTATGATGGAGTATTTCAGAATATTTATTAGTTTGTTCAAGTTCTGGTATTAAATCAGTATTACCTTTTTGTATTTTTAATTTAAGCTTATCTACTTTATTTTGTAGATCTAACATGTCTTTGTTCCATATTTTCTTCTTGTTAATAAACCAAAATAGAACTTTGCCATGAATATATGATTTTAGAGTCCCATATATATATTTCTGATGGGATCCGGACACATGCTTGACTAGCATATGTCCGAATCACAAAATATCGAACACACATACACAAAAGAGCTTAACATCGACAAGTGCTTCCGTGTATGTGTGCTTGTTTCGTAGATCAGACTACAGTGCGGGTAAGGGAAAATTCCCTTTTCCCCACTGTAGTGTGATCTCGGAGTGAGAATAATAAAGTAGGGGGTGTGTGGGTGGTGCAGGGGGGGGCAAAGCCCCCCTACAGAAATGTAGATTTTTTTTTTTGAACTACACATACATGGAAGTGCTTTTTGATGTTAAGCGCTTTCGTGTATGTGTGTTCAATGTTTTGTGATTTGGACATATGCTAGTCGAGCATGCAAGCATGTGTCCTAGACCCATTTCTGATATACCTTTAGTAGTGTTTATTTCAAGAAATGTCTTTATCTCATTTACAAAGAATTCTTTAAACTCTTTTAAATTTGTTATATATGATGGTATTCTGGTAACAGGCAAGGAGTGAATTAAGGCAAGATCTATGTCAAACACCAATGCACTGTGATCTGATAAAGGGCAGGCTATGACCTTAACACCATCTAATTTTGTCATTAAGTCATTTGAAATATATATCCTGTCAATTCCAGAGTGAGAATTATGCCAATGTGAATAAAAGGTAAAAAATAATGAATTTGAGTCAGCAAAATCATTGATTTTTTTAATGATTGTTGTGTCTATGAATTTCAAAAGTGCCCTTGATGTGGCAGATTTTTTTCAGTTACAAATCTGAGTCAGTATCTTTGTCGTCCATAATACAATTAAAATCTCTCACCCAGTATTAAACTACCTTTAGCAAAATGGATTATATCTGCAAATTGATGATTGTTTTAGCCCCAATTGCAGGGATCCAATATAGGCTAATTAAGGTATAAATCTTTCTGTTTATTTCAAAAGATACTCTGCAAAACATACCAGAAGAATCATGATATGTATTGATAATTCTAGGAGAAAGTGCAGTATATCTTAATAGAATAGCTACTGCCCTTTTCTTCTGTTTAAAATGAGAGCTTACTAAAACTGTGTAATTATTGAAATTTAACTTATTTATGTCTTCCTTTAAAAGGTGTGTTTCTTGAAGAAATACCAACTGAGATTTATGTAGCTTGAGGTATTTGAATAAACTCATTTTAATATTATTATTTAGACCATTAACTTTGATAGACAAACACTTCATAGTCTTAATATGAATTGGAATCTATATAATAATGTATGGATGAAGACTTGAGATGGTATATGTGTAATTAGAGAAAATATGAAATAAACATATATTAGGAAATTATGTACAGTTCTGAGAGACACCCAACAACCAATAGTCAAGTAATCAAACTTAGAAATTTGATTAATAAACTAACACCCCCCCCCCACTATGAGGTATAAAACCTCTTGCCTGAATAGTGAAACCATCCAAGCAATCTCTCTAACCATATCTGATATGTACAAAGAGGCACTCTCTACCTAAAAAATTATGCATATATTGAACATTGCTATTTTAAAATCATATGCTCAACTTGCATTCAAAAATACAAAGCATTTCTAAGTTATATGCCAGATCAAGTGAATATATGTATGTGTGAATATTTCTAGAGAGCAAAGAATAGAATATATCATGAAAATGTATAATAAAAGAAAAGTATAGAACCATTACAAAAACTTCGGTATAAAATGACAACATTAGTATACAACACAGTGTTACAAGTTTTCAGGAACTTAATATTCCAAATCCAGTACAAATCCACTGTCTATGTCTCTACTCTTTGGCTTTGCACTGGTAAAGTACCTCAAACTGAATTTTGCACAGCAAAAAATGTTTCCTTTATGATGGACTATGGGAATGGGTATAAAATCAGTTGAAGAATGACATAGATGTTGAGTGCCCTAAGAAATTGTGTTTACATTTCTGAATCTTCTTTAAAATTTGTAATGGTGGCTACACTATAGAAGTGTAAATGTTCAACTATAAAATGTGCCATTAAAAGACATAGCACTTGACCATACTGCATCCTGTCTAAACAAATCATCATTAAGGCCTGTCAAGCTACATGTCCCAGTAAATTGTCCAAGAAGTTTTTTAGCAAATAAAAAAAATATATATATATATATATATATATATATATATATATATATATATTCCAGCTGCATACATCCAATTATCTAGGAAACAAATGAATTGTTATATTATTTAAACTAAAAGGAATTAAATCTTTAGTATTTAAAAACATACAGTAGCACTATGTCAGCTAGAGGTGACCTATTTGTTATATTTGTAAGGACCCAATGAAATGTAATCATCTCATTGTGTAGGTGAGTTTGACTTTAAAAAGCAGTTTTAATCAGAATGCCATTTGAGTACTGTGGAAGAAAACAAATACAATGAATAGTGAACATATGCAGAAAAACATTCTATTCATTTTTCTTAATGACTGAACTTGCTTAGCTTTACTAATTTTATGCTTTTTATATGTGCAATTAATATGTTGTATTTACCCAAACTTAAGAGTCACAACACTGTTTATTTCAGCGAGTTTAAGAAAACTTAGCTAAGCAACTAATAGTGGCTGCCCATATTTATAAGACTGGAGGCGTGGTTTGAATGGGAAATTATATTGCGAATCCTATGGAACGGGTCTATATTATAACCACAAAACCTCACATACGCGAATACGGAAACGTTGACACATATTGAGTGAACAGTGAAAACACCGAACGTCATGAACCATGAAATTCAAAATGTCGACTTGCCATAGTTGGCCAACCCCACCGGCCGCTATGTACTACCTACCCAAACAAAATAAATAATTCACATACATACACTTAACAAAACCCTACTTCTAACCCTAAACTAAAGCTTACATATATTACTATGTATGCGCTTACCTTAACCTGCACCCTAACCCTAAGGTCCATAACTATTGCACACTTAACTTAAGGAGCTATACCAGAGAAGGGCCAACTATGACACTTTGACATTTCGAATTTCATGCTTTAGGACGTTCAATGTTTTCGTGGTTTGCTCAATATGGGTTGAATTTCCGTATTTGCGCAACTGCGGTTTCACGGTTGTAATAGGTAACCCTATGAACACTTCTTTAAAATGGACAAAAGCTCTTTTCTATTGCAGTTTTTTATAAAAAAAAATAGAAAAAAATTTAATATTTTATTGAATAAGTCAGTGCAGACAGGTGAAGCTTGATGTCCCAGCTTCGCCCTTTAACCTCAAAGTTGACATCACTTATAGTGCAACTGGAACGTCAGTGGATGTTCACACAGTCATTCTCATATTGAATTAATGTAAAGGGATTTTGTAATAATAAATAAGATGTCTCGAGAGCTCGGTGGGAAAAAAAAGGGCTCCAAGCAAGGAAAATAAGTTAAGTGTCAAGCAGATAAAACTTTGAAAGCCTGTAGACTCAAGAACAATGTGAAGAAGAAAAAAGGCTGTAGCTTAAACACAGACTAAATAAAACGATCAAACAAAAACATATCAGGGCTCACCTTTACCAATGATAACCATTTCAATCAGCCCCAAACAAGTCATTTAAAAGATGATCATATTAACAAATAACAAACTAATTTAAAGCAATGAAAGATGACAATAAAGAGACCCCCCCAAAAGAAAAACAACAGTCACCTCTGTGAACTATTTATGCGTAGATAAAAAATGAAGTGTCAAGACAGAAAGAAAATCTATGAATCTGAAAATGTTTTAGGAAAGACATGTAACGATCACTGAATGTAAACATTGCCAGTGTTATTGTTTAATAAACATAAACAGACATACCTCATGAAACCAATTAATAAGTCTAGTAAGCATCACTGAATATTTATCACTGATTGCTTAGTAAACTTAAATAGATTTAGACACAGACTAAATATATATACTTAGTTTAAAGAGAGAATGAGTGATAAATACATCTTTTTACCTTTCAACTTTGCTAACTTATGGTAAGAGTTTCTCTTATTTAATAAATAGTTGAAGATGAAGAAATACCTGTAATAAATGGTGGTTTCTAGGGAAAGTATTTTAACAGTAGAACAATGTCATGGTAGGAATGGAAGCATATAGAAATTACATTTTATTTGCTCTTCAATTTTTTCTTCTTTTGTTCAACAGCTTTTCATCCATCCTTTTCAGCATATATTTTAGGAGTACTATTGGACCAATCCATAGCTTCCACTTGATCAAGTATATTATTATTGAGTAAATATTTTGTTGCCAAATCCACTGAATCAAATATTTTTATGCCCTCAGGAAAAAAGATTTTCAGCCTGGCTGCAAACAATAAATGGGTTTTATTGGCTCTTTTTAGTGCTTTTATCAGGGGAAAAAAAACTCTTCTTTTTGAGACCACAGCGGAAGAGTAATCATTATCAAATCTAATTACTGTACCTTGAAATGTAACTGGAGAGTTAGCCAAGGCAGTTTTTAAAATAAGTTCTTTGTCTTGACTGGAAAAAACCCCATAATTATAGATCTTGGCTTAGAATTTGTTGAGGCAGAAGTTTCTGAAGTAATTAGGGATCTGTTGGCTCGTTCATTGCCATAACAGAGTGATTCAATTAATTTCAGAGTGGAAGGAAGCCAGAATGTAAGAAAGTTAATTGAGCTATCTCCCATAGATTTGAAGGTTGTTTCTCCCAGATCTATTTTCCAGGTCATCTAGCTTGTCTAGTAAGTAGGTATTTTGTTTTAATAAAAATTCTGTTTGATGTTCTTCTTCAGAAAGTCTACTCTTCATTATCATTAAAAGATTGTTCTATGGCTGAGATCTGAGACTTTTGCTGCATGATAATTTCTTGTAGTTGTTCCAGGAGTTGAGAACATTTGGCTTTAAATAAATCCAGTTTATTGCCTGTCTTGTCGATTTTTAGAGATAAGTTCTGGATGTTTGACAATAAAGAATGTAGTTCCTTTTTTTTTTTTTTTTCAAAACAAGTTTATTGTTTTAACATATAAGAGAAATATCATAACAATTTTATACAAATAATTAAAAATAGGTATTATTATAATATTCAACAAAACAACTAAAGTATTTACAAAGACATCCACTACAATCAGATCAATTAATTAAACTAAAATACTGTGCTATTGAAATTAGAATTTTTTTAACAAATTTTGTAAATTATCCCATACAATAAAATGTGATGTTTTTCTAGTTGTTCTCATTCTAATTGTGCTTATTTCCATATGACACATTATATTCATAACATTTTTAAATTCATTGAACGAAGGAGGTGTATCTGAAATCCAATTTCTAGTTATTATTTTCCTAGCCACTGCTAGGATAGACCATAACAAGGGAAGCTTAATCTTTTAACACATTGAGGTACAGGTGTGTTGAATAATATAAGAGACTTAGAAATAATGAAATTATCTGTAAAAGAGTCTGCAAAATTCATTAATTGACTTCCAGTATTCTTTCAACTTCATACAGTCATAAAACATATGAGCCCAGTCAGCATTAATTTCTACATTACATCTCTTACATAGATTATCTTTATTATTAATTTTATTCATCATCAAAGGTGTATAAAAGATCTATGTAAAAATTTCCATGTATAAAGTCTCCAGACAATGGAAGATGTAGTTCTATAAGCAGATTCCAATATATATTGTTTATCTTGTTGAGTTGGTGGGTCCCCATTAATAGAGGTGAAATAATTCCAGTATGAATCTACATTGTAAAAAGTTTCTTGTCTGATAATTTTATGTATATATGAAAGTTTACCTTTATCAGAAACTTTATGCTGTAAATTTATTATCAAGTAATCAATCAGTTTTGGAATAGATTCTTTAACTGTTATAGACATTAGATCTATTCTATCAATGAGATGTTGTCTAAAGATCTGAACCTCTAACCAGCAAGTTTCTCTTAGATCAAATTCTTGTTTTAAGAAATCTAGATTTTTAACTTTATTATCAGATATCAGCTGATACCAGTACTTTAGATTATTATCTATAGCTAAATGAGCTCCTTCAGAAGTAGATGACATAAGCATACCCTGAGTATAGATTATAGGGAATACAATAAAATTCCATTCCTTATACTTAGGGTGCATGAATATAAAGTTATGATAACTAATAATAATATTTAATGGGTAACAGACCATATGTTTAGGTGTAATAGGTGAAGTACAAAATTCCTTTAGCAACCACAACATGGAGTTATTTATAATCATATTTTTATGTGTTAAGGAGATTTTCATGAAGTGCATACTAATTAGCTCCCAATAATCTTTCCATTTTATGACATATGACCGATCTATTAATAAAGTAATAACTTTTATAATAGAAGAGATAATATATAAATTAAAGTCTGGAAAAGAAATACCCCCTTGAGACCAGCTATTAGTATGTTTCTTTAATGCAATCCTAGGTCTATTAGGTGCCCATAAGAAATTTAACATTAGTGTATTCAGTTTCTTGATAGTTATTTTTGTAGGTGAAAGTATTATTGATTGTATTAAGTATAAAATCTTGGGGAATATTATCATTTTAATAATTGTAAGTCTCTCCTCCATAGTAAAAAACATATTATTCCAGGTATTAAAAAGATTTTGTATATTAAGAAAACAGGTATTATAGTTATTATATATAATAGATTTAATATCTTTAGATAGTATTATACCTAAATAAGTTATCTGACCTGAGTTGGGTATATGTTTAGTAAAATCACTAATGAGAGTATTTTTTCGTGTATATATAGGTAGTATTTTAGTTTTTTCTTCATTGAATATTAAACCAGAAATACTTTTAAAATTCATCATTTTATCAAATAAAGACTGCATAGAAGAATTAGATCCTGCTGATGTAATTAGAATATCATCTGCAAAAAGTTGAATTTTTGATGTTGTATTTTCTTCTATTTCAAAACCCTCTATGTCAGTACTGTTTCTAATCAAATTAGCCCAAGGCTCCATTACTAAAGTGAATAATAGTGGAGAAAGTGGACATCCTTGCTTTGTACCTTTAAGAATGGGTATTTTTGTGAAACATATGTTCCTACCTTAATATAAGCCAGCGTTCCTTTGTATAAATGCTCAATTAAATTTACAAATGCATCAGAGAAATTTGTGCATTTCAGTAAGGTAAACAGATAGTCCCAACTTACTGAATCAAATGCTGAACCTATATCAAGACTAATAAGTGTTAAATCTTTCTTTTTCCTATTTGCAAAATCAATTAATGTTAAAGTTCTTCTTATATTATCAAAAGTATTTCTATTTACAATGAAGCCCGTCTGATCTATGTCTATAATGCCGGGGATAATTGTCTTCAATCTATCAGCAAAAATACTCATAAACATTTTATAATTTGAATGTAGTTCCTTTTTGAGAGAAGAATCCTGTGAGGAGTTTTTTGTATGACTCATTCTGAACAGCTGAGAGAATTGCTCTTGTCCAGTTGAAAATGACAGGAATTTTTAAGTATTAAAGGATAAAAAATCTTTCAATAGGTCTCCAAAGGATTTACAAGTAGGTTGATACTAAAATATTCAGTCAGATGTCATTTAGAACCAAAAATTCATGTCAGAAATTGTTTAAAGGCAAGAGAGTTAAAGAGCTAAGAAGCTACACCATCTTTACCATGCGCCCCAGTATGCATTTTTTAAAGGGTATGAAGTCTGAAATGCGAATGCATACCTCTCATTATTTTTTTTACTTAATTTCTTAATGTTTTGCCACTTGTTTGCCAGAAAACCAAAATTTTATGAGGAACAGACCAAAAATATGAGGAAAAAATCTAGACATTCTATGAAAATCAGTACAGTTGAGAGGTATGAAACAATTGTTTCTCTACACCAGAAGCTGCGCTGTTGCAATCTGCCATAAACAAACTCTACAACAGAAGAAAGAAACTGTTGCAAAAAAGAGTAAAATCCCATGACTAGAAGAACTCCCTGGTCAGCCTCTAAGAAGCTGAGATCCCTCATAAAATCCTCCAAAGCTAGTTATGAAAACAAAATCGCCACTGATTCTAAAGACAACCACAAAGCATTCTATACCTATGTCAAGAATCTCAATGGCAACACTCAGATCTGCTCTGAGTTACAGCACAATGGCACTAAATATACAGAACCAGCTGATATTGCCAACATCCTGGCAGATAGGTTCAGTGCTAACTTACCCCCCCCCTCACCCCCTAAAGGGCCCCAATCTATACCGGAAGAATGCAAAGTTTCTGTAATCACGGCTGCACAGGTAAAAACCACACTCTCCAAAGCCAAGAAAGCAGCATCCATGGGACCTGACAACATCCCAGGCTGCGTTCTACATGAACTACAGAATGAACTGGCATCCCACCTAAGCACCATGTTCAATCATAGCCTCACCTCAGGCTTTGTGCCCACTGAATGGTGCACAGCGATGGTTATCCCACTCCACAAAGAGTGAGCCACCATGGACCCCGGGAACTACCATGCCATTAGCCTAATGAGCCTGGTCTGCAAGGCCATGGAACGTATCATCATGGAACTTATAAACAAAGACATTGGTAATCTCCAAACTCTGGACCCCATCCAGGTTGGGTTTGTAAAAGGCAGATCATGTCTCCTAAACCTGATTGACTTCTTTGAAGCAGTCACCAAAGCCATAGACAAGGGTCAGGTGGTTCACACAGCCTATCTAGATCTCGCCAAGGCTTTTTACACCATCCCCCACTCTGGAATTATAGGTAAACTCACTAAACTAGGTATAAATCCCTATGTCACAAGATGGGCTGCCAACTGGCTCACTGACAGAACCCACACTGTGAAAGTAGCAGACTCCAAACCCAACTTCAAACCAGTGACAAGTGGAGTACCACAGGGTTCAGTCCTGGGTCCACTCCTGTTTGGTATCTATGTTTCTGAAGTGCAGGATAACACAGAAGGTCTTTGGCTAACCAAGTTTGCAGATGACTGCAAACTAGGAGCCATAACTGAAACTCCTAATGATGTGGACATCCTACAAAAGGGCCTCACTGTGACAGATACCTGGTGTCAAAGCCATGGCCTCAAGCTCAAAGCCAAAAAGTGCATTGTCATCTCCTTTGGTAAAAACTCTGTACCCATGAGCTACCACATAGGGGATAGTCTAGTTAACACCAAAAGTGTGATAAGAGACTTTGGGACACAGGTGGACAATAGTCTCTCCTTTGATAATCACATCACTACAGTAGTCAGAAAATCCTGCTACGTGGCACACCTCATCACAAAAGGTTTCTCATCCAGGAAAAAAGAGGTCATTGTTTCCCTCTACTTGTCACACATTAGACCCATTATAGAGTACAATGCCCCTTTTGGTATGTACCTCACAAGATATCTACAACAACTGGAAAGGCTGCAGAAATACCTCACAAAGAAGATTACCGGCCTCAAACAGATGCCCTACGCAGACCGTCTCAAAAAACTTCAGCTTTACTCCATCACATATCGCCTACTCAGAGGCGATCTCTGCCTAACATACAAAGCTATGTCAAACCCAGAGCTGTTGGACATGCTCCACTTAAAGAAATCCCAATCCCTCCGAGTTACACACTCTAGGGACCTAATCCTTGTCACCACAATAAACAGAACATGCTGGAGGGATAGATTCCTGTCCCAGAAACTTCCCATACTCTGGAACAAACTACCTATCTATATCAAACAAAGCTCCTCATTAGCACTCTTCAAGAAAAATCTTGATGACTGGATGGGAAATAGGAAGTTCACCCTGGGGATCACCTCTGTGGCTCTGCTCAACAGGGGCACAGGAAAATAATTTTCTTGGGTGGCGAAAGCCAGGGTACCTTTTTGACTAGGCTTCTAATAGGTCCTAGGGCCAATAGCCTAGTACCTACCTATGAAAGTAGACTTGTGTGGTTCTTTTGGTTTTGGCCCCATAAATATATATATATATATATATATATATATATATATATATATATATATATATATATATATATATATATAGTAACTCAGCTAGGGTTGTATTTAGCTTTGCTAGCAAATGTTGAGCTGGTTTATAACAACTTTAGTGCCTTATAAATGGAAATGACTCGAATAGGTCTGGCTTTCTGTATTTTGCCAGATATTTTAGTTTTATAGAAGTTCAAAGTCTGATACAAGTTCAAATGCTAATATAAACAAAACACTATTGTTCTGGTTATATTTTGTGTTGTTTAAAAATATTTTGTCTGTTCTTCAATTTACTTTTGAATGTTGGTATCCCACAGTCTCATCACAGTGGGCAGGGTTACATAATTATGTATGCAAATTGTATGTTATCAGCATCCATATTTTTGGCCAGTTGTACCTACTTTTCATGTTTCCAGGTTGAGATGTATGCTGCCAAAGCAACCTATGAGGTAAAGCTAGCCTCCCAGGTGAAAGATAACCATAAGGCTTCTTTTAATTGTGTCCGTAATCTCAGGGGAAACTCAGAAATGTGCCAAGTTAATCATGGATGGCAATATTTACACCAAGCCTGAAACTATAGAAAACCTGTTGGCCAATAAGTTTGGTTCAAACCCCTCCCACCTCCTACCACATCCAAAGAAATACAACCATCACCCTATGGGTCATTACAAGGGTGCATGTTCTTACTGCACTTACTAAAGCCAGAAACACAGCCTCCATGGGTCCAAACAACATTCCAGGATGCTTCTTAAATGGCTTAAAACAGAACTATCAAGGCCACTAGAAACTCTGTTTAACTACAGCCTCTGGATGGGCTTCGTCTCAGAGGAATGGAGGACTGGAACAGTCGTCCCTCTGCAAAAGGGGAACCCATCAACTGACCCATGGTAATTACAGACCTATAAGCTTGACCAGTGTTATCTGCAATGCAATGGAGAGAATTAACCATGGATCTAATCAATAATAACACAGGAACTCTCCAAACACTGGACCAGATCTAATTTGACTTGCCTGCTTAGTCTGGTGGACTTCTTTGAGAAAGTCACCAGGGACATGGGTGAGGGTAAAATGGTACACACCACCTATCTATACCTGGGAGAACCTTTCAACACAATCCCCTACTCTGGGATCATAGATAATCTTACTGAATTAGACCTAAACCCTTTCATCATCAGATTGATATCAAACAGGCTCACTGACAGGACACATGTCTGAATAGGTGAACCCACCTCCGATAAGAAACCTGTTATTAGTGGTGTCCCACAGGGCTCAGTGTTGGGACCCCTCCTATTTGGTATATGCTTCTCTAAAGTAAAGGCAATGTTGGGAGCCTCTGGCTCACTGAGTTCACCAATGACTGTAAGCTGGGAGCAAACATTGAATCCTTAAACAATGTTGACAGTCTACAAACAGGCCTAAAAATGACAAATGGCTGGTGCCAAAACTATGGTCTGAGACTAAATGCTAAACATGTGTTATCATACTCTTCTGTAAATCAGATATCCCTGTAAATTATAATATTGACAGCACACCTCAAAAAGTAGACCCAGTGATGAGGGACCTAGGACACAGAGAGACAGTAACCTAATTTCTGACCACCAGGTAGTTATGGTAGTGACAAAATATTTCTTTGTGGCTCAACATATAAGTAAAGGCATGACATCAAGATCAAAGGAAGTCATAGTGCCATTGTACTCAGCCTTCATCAAGTCCATAATTGAGAAAATGCTCCCTTCTATATATACCTAACCAGGCAATTACACCCACTGGAGTGGCCCCAGAGGTTACTCAGTAAAAAATACAAAACATAAAACACATGTCTTATGCAGACTGACTAAAGGCACTATCCCTTTACTCCATCTCATATTGTTTTGTGAGAGGTGACTTATGCCTGACCTACAAGGCATTCTCTTGTCCAGCCCTGATGAAAATGTTACATATTCAAAGAAAAGTTATACAAGGGTTACACATTCCATGGACCTGAACCTTATTTGTGACTCTAACAGAACATGGTGGAGAGATAGATTCATACCCCAAAGGCTACCTCATCTATGGAATAAACTTCCCATCATCATAAAACAAAGCCCATTCCTCACTATCTTCAAAAGGAATCTGGATAAATAGATGGGGGACTGTAAATTCACTCCTGAGGTACTGCAGATGTCCCTTATGGACACAGGCAGTCTGTAAAAATGACTCAGGGCTCCAAAACCCAAAGACTCACTACCCTGACACTACCCTATCCCATATCTGGGGAATTAAGATGTAATACGGTCATATCCTGGATATTATTGGCTGGGCTTGTAAAGGCTCTACTAATCATGTATGAACCTATGAACCCCTGAAACAGCTCCTCTTATGAAATGAGTCCCTCAGGGTTCTACTTTAGCCCATCCATTATTTTCCATATTTATCAACAAACTCTCATTTGAACATCCTCAGATACCTCTAATTCTTTATGCAAATAACATAGTCATCTACAGGTCTAACACATCCAACTCTGTTATAGAAACTCAGATCGACAATGACCTCCAAATCCTCAACCAGTGGATAATAGGGCAGAAATGTATGCTCAATCCATCAAAAACAAAAGACATGCTTTTTGAAACCAACCAAAAGTAGTCAAAGTACCCAACTTCCTTAATACTAAAGATGTTAACAATATCACCATAGGAGAGACCACATCCTTCAAATACCTTGGTGTTTGGCTAGACCAATCTCTTAACTTTCAACTACATATTCAAAACACTCGCACAAAGATCAATACACTACTATTCTGGGCAAACAAGCTATCACTGCTTCTGTCCAAGCCCGCCATCTCATCTTATCTCAGCTCAAATATGGACTACCCATTATAGCTGGAGCCACAAAGAAAATGCCACCACCTTACAAACCACCTCGAATAAAATCTGCCAGTTAATTACCCCCCCTGTAATGAACACCACTGCCTAACTCCTGCCAAAGTTAAATGGCTCCCAGTACATTTCAGAGCCAACCTCCTTTTTTTTGTTAGAGCTACTCAGACTTAAGACAACAATGCAAGGAACTACTGGGATCACTAATTTACAAAGCCTTTTGTCCCGAGACATTGTCTTCTCTCACTCATAAGATTTTCACCAAAACCCCAATATATAATCTTGTCTGTCAATCTCAACCCACCCTACTAACTCCAAAAAGTAAACTTTCTTGCACTGACCATGCATTCTCCATCCTAGCACCTAAACTATGAGACTCCATTCCTCTCTCAATCCGTGATGTCCAAATGTACTCAGACTTCAGACAACAGCTCAAGGATCCAAAGCAAAGTGCAGCTGTACTCCACAGGTCACATTACATGAACCCTGCAGCTCTCATACACAATCTTGTATCCCCATTTCATCCTTCCTTATCTTGTCATAAGCTATCTCAGTCATTATGGTTGCATCTTATCCATAAAGCTCTAAGCATAATTCCATCTTTCTATCCAAGTTATGACATTGTAAAGTGCTTCTTGAATGAAATGTTAAAGCATATTCTTGTATCTGTAAATGTGTGTGTGTGTGTGTGTGTGTGTGTGTGTGTGTGTGTGTGTGTGTGTGTGTGTGTGTGTGTGATAGATAGATATCTGACAGACATGTTTAGATAGATAGATAGATAGATAGATAGATAGATAGATAGATAGATAGATAGAATGATAGATAAATAAAACATTCAAAGCCAACTTCAAAAAGATTTCTTCATACTTACCCTCTGGATTCACAAAAACAAGCTACTACTAAATATCTAAAAAATCAAAGCCATGCTCTTTGGATCAAGTCAGAAACTTGTCAAGACTCCATGCTCCTGACAAAGTATGGGTCTCAACAACGAACTAATTTTAACCACCAACTCTTTTAAATATTTTGAGATCTGGTTAGACCAATCCCTAAACTTTCAAATACACATAACAAAAAGCAGATAAAATCTCTCTCTTTCTTATCTCAGCAGTTATAAAAGCCATTGGTAAAGAAATTCATCCAACTCAGCTAGAATATGGCCTACATCTAATTGCATCTGTCTCTAACAAAAAGCAAACCCTTAGCAATAACATTGGCTGTTTCAGAACCCTCTCCACACAAGAAGAACATTGCTGCCAAACAGTCCAAACACCTAAATGGCTGTCCGTTAAGCAAAGGGCAATCTTTTTCTTGCCTCACACCTATTTAAACTTTTACATTTAGAAAACTTCCCACACCTATCTGCAAAATGTATAACAATGGCTCTATCCTATAATGTGAGAAGTCAGACTGACTCAGGCCCTATATTACATACTCCCATAACTGCCCTTATTTTCAAAGAACACAAGTTTTTCTCTCCTATTGCCTAGACTTGCGGGAATCCCAATCTGCCAACATCAGGGAACTCACTAGCTAGTTGAAATTCAGAATTCAGCTTAACGTAAGGCTCATCTATTCATGGAAACCAAACACAATTGGCACATCTCAAGTCATATTACATAGCTACTGACTTCCTAAAGCAACACCTCTTTAAGTCACATTAAGTACCCCTCTCTCCTGTGTTTCTTACCTGACACTGTCTCCTCACCACACTTCCTCACCCCATTCTCACTCCCCCTTTTACTTACTCATCTTCATTGCTTTACTTAACCTTAACCTTTCAATGCATTACTCATGTACCCCTCCCATTAATTTTACTTATCTACTCCCCTCCCATTCATTTTATTCATCTACCCCCTCCCATTAATTTTACTCATTTAATCCCCTCCCATTCATTTTATTCATCTACCCCCTCACATTAATTTTAGTCATCTACTCCCCTCCCATTCATTTTATTCATCTACCCCCTCCCATTAATTTTAGTCATCTACTCCCCTCCCATTCATTTTATTCATCTACCCCCTCACATTAATTTTACTCATCTACTCCCCTCCCATTCATTTTATTCATCTACCCCTCCCATTAATTTTACTCATTTACTCCCCTCCCATTCATTTTATTCATCTACCCCTCCCATTAATTTTACTCATCTACTCCCCTCCCATTCATTTTATTCATCTACCCCCTCACATTAATTTTAGTCATCTACTCCCCTCCCATTCATTTTATTCATCTACCCCCTCCCATTAATTTTACTCATCTACTCCCCTCCCATTCATTTTATTCATCTACCCCTCCCATTAATTTTACTCATTTACTCCCCTCCCATTCATTTTATTCATCTACCCCCTCACATTAATTTTAGTCATCTACTCCCCTCCCATTCATTTTATTCATCTACCCCTTCCATTCATTTTGCAGTTTATAATGTTTTCTAGTAATATGTTTCCAGCTGTATTTTGCTTTTCTTTTAGCGCATTGTTCATAAATTACATGCTTAGTCATAGTCTCAGTTAATGTTTGTATATATTGTCGATGACCTGAGCTGAGCCTGAAACTGGTCTGCAGGATCAGGGTTCTACCCTGTAAACAAGACACAAGTAGAATAAAATAAAAATTAAAACACAGCCTCATGTAACTTTAGCAAATTTTAGTATTTCCTTGTTAAAACATACCATCTGGATATTTGGTTTTGGCTTGCCAGTATTAATGTAACTGTTCCCTTTCAGATCCAGACTAGAACACATTTTGCTAGAGTAGAAGAAAAGGCTTACAGATGCTTCCTGAAATCATATAATCTGCAACATGTAAAAATGTTACTCTGATTATGAGTTCACTAAAACATGCCAGCATCATGAAGGACCATTTAATTAGGCAAATTCTGGCTGCTGAATTTAGCCTTTACTAATATTTTCTCCCATGCATACAGTGCAGTCATGTATTTAGTGTTCTTAATAAATTTAACTGCTGTAATTTTTAACTGGAACTCATTTTCTAATCCACTAGAAAATGCCTTTGTGTTCTTACCTGTATTAACAAAGAGGCATTCAAAATAAGTTTGAAAATTTGTGGTGAAGTATGAAACATGCTGAAATTTAAACTCTGCATTTAATTAGAAAAGCACAGGCTTATGCACCTGGACATTTAGAAAAATCCCCAGAACGTACAGTATATAGTAATTTTCTCTGAGCTTTTCATGAATATGACAAGGACTATTGACAGACCCTGGCAAATATGCAATTTTTCCACTTTACATGAATAATTTATTCTTGCTTTTTGAAAACATATGTACAACACAAAAACATTTTGCTACCCACAGCTAAAAATGAGCATCAAAATATTGTGTTGACATTTTCAGATAAATGTACTGAAAATGTTGGCGTTATGATCCTCTGTTTAGTTAAATGTACCCAGACTCACACCTGCAGCAATTTATTGCAATTCCCAAAACATATAACATAGTGATTTCTTCAGAAATCAACATCTATGCCATAATTACTGATTTTCAGATCCCCTCCATATTTCATTGTTTGGTCCCCATAAGGGGATTTTGTCTTTGCTTTGGAAGTCATCTTTGCACCAAATATAGATTTTTTTGCCTATTATCAACAGATTGCAATGAAGCTTGATTCATTGAGTCATACAGATGAATATAAGTGCTCAAAATTAAAACAGATGGAAACAGAACCTTCTAAAAGTTCATTTAAAATAGAGCTGCCTAAAAAATGTCAACGTGTAAAAACCCTTCTTATGAAAGAAGACAGTGTGCAGTCATTTATAGGCCTGGAACAGATTGCACTGTTGGAGCCTTGCCTAGTGTTGTGTTAGTTGTGTTATTAGCTGGGCTGATGAAAGGCTGGTCAGTAGTAGATAAAATTAACAGTCAGAGTCCAACCCAGTTATAAGGTGGAGAAACAGGGATTAGTTGCTGCTTGATCTTACTTGGTGGAAATCATGTGGAATATATAGCCGGGCTCTAAGAAGACAAAGGGGTGTGAACATTAGTGCAGATACTTCATGCATGAGTTCTTTATATAGACATTTACTTCTGTTTTTCTAGTCTCTGAGCATCCATTTTCCAGAACACCCCACCTTCTTGTTATGTGGCTATGTGAAGTTATTACCCAGAATGCACATCTTTAAGGGAGTAAGGAACCTAATGAAGACAGATATGTCCTAGATTTCAGTGTCAGAGCCTGAAAACCAATATTTATTTCTGGTCATTTTGGTTTTGGTGAGTCAGTTGCAGAACACTCTTTGTACTTGAAAGTCAGTGCACAAACCCAAACAATAATACACTACAAAAATTAATATTTATTTAAGAAGCAAGTTTCATTAGTTCCCTGTCGTCATGTGAGGGGATGCGCTCAACCAGTTTTTCATTCAAATTTCAAGACACCGCTGACAGAGAAGTGACACAATGAAATTCAAGAAGCTCACATGAAGGCAGAGAGATATATGCACAGAATTCTACATTTGTAGAAGAGGCCTCAGAGGATCTAGATTTGATTGATTTGACAAATACCTTTGAGTGACAATGAGAATGGAAATACATTATTATATAAAACAATGATGGTATGCAGCTAAAATTAGGGACCTATTTTTACTTTACAAAATGCTTTCATTTTAAACTCTGACTTTAATATATAGCCATGCCTTCTGACCACTTTATGTAAGCACTGCAATTTATTTATTTAGTCAGTCTGTTAGATATTGTTCCCAGATACAAGGCAAAAAACAGTTTTTGCATTATAGAATTATAAGTCTTTCATTTAATAATATCACATTTCTTGACAAAATTTGAGTTGAATGGTTTCCATGCATAATATACCATCATGGAATAGCTCATTTGCACATTTGGAATAACTGTCTTGTATTACTTTGCTTATACGCCAGCATTAACTCTGCTGAAGGCATACTTTTTTGTTGTGGTAATTGCCAATACTTTCACCTGCTACCTGACAAGTAATAATACTTTTTACTTTTGTACAGAACTTCCTTAGGATTGCGGACATTTCTTATATTCACAGATATTTTCTTGTCTGAAGCACATTATGCATTCCCTACACAAGATTGTTTTCAGGCCAGATATACATCTATTTTTTGTAGTTTTATTTATGAAGAATGCTCACAAAACAATATTCATTGCTGTTGAATCTTAAGCAGACTTTTTTACCCTGAACACTGCATATCTCATTGTTAAATCATAGCCAGTACTGTAACAGCTGCTGCCTCATAACACCTCATGCATGTAACGTCTGCGTGTACAGATGCTGTCAAACATCCCAAGGCACAAATGTGTACCATAGCAAAGTACTATCTAGCAAAAACATATGGAACACAAGTGAAAAGCACAGGCTTCATTTACATTTCTTTATTGTCTCACATATCATCACTTTCTAAGCACACAGTTTTAGTCTTTAATGTTGTAAAGCATATATGACACAAGTCAGCATTTAGCATTCACAAGTAATAGTTTGCCTCTGATGTAAGTAAAGAAAAGACAGAATAATCAATCATTGTTAGCATTTGCCAGGAAGTAAATGAATAAATAAATGAATGTCTTGTAACAACAGCTGAGTAATTCAGCCCATCTGTGAGTCATGCTAAAGCCATTAACATCTGTTCTTGACTAATCTTAAGTAGCTGACAGCACTTGACAATGACAGGAAACATTTGAGGGATTTTATAGTGACCCATACGTCATTGACAGATGGCTATGTATCATGTTATGCACAAAGTAAACACAAAACACATGTAGGTATGATGGATTTAAATGTTTATTAAATGAACAGCACTTAACATGAGCAAGAATAATCTTATATATAGTCATCAGTCCATAATCATTGAATTACCTTTGCATTAGCCCTCTTCTGGAAGAAAACATTGGAATACAGAGTAGATGTGATACATTTTATTGGACCTATACAAGTTTTATAATACCACAAAAAACGCTGACCAAGGAAACAATAAAAACTGCTTAAAAAACATTGGCAAAACACAGAAAGTAAATACCACATGATAAAAACAGGAAAATAGCTCTATGTAGCTACTAAATGAACGAGACTTGTTTAGCGCTTTCATTCCTTCTTTATTAACCGGAACTTCATCATTATTCACACCTGCAATATACATTACAAGAACATGTATATCTCTCATGCAATAGTTCAGCCTGCACACCATACTGTGAAGTGTTTAGAATGGTCCCTGTGACGTGTTCTGACCTGTGTGATGAACTGTATAAAAAGTAATTGTTCTCATCCTAGCAGTTTGTACACTTCAGTGTATTCTGTTTAAAAAAGTTGTAAGTGATAGCAATTCAACTATTTTTGTGCAGGTCATACCCTCACATAATTTTGTTACTGAATGAATGGTGGGGTCACTTTAATAGAACAACAATAACAAAAATTAATTAGAAATGGCTTCTCTACTACTCATAAAGTACAAACTGCATGAGGAACCAACTTGCCAAGCATAATGGCATAATGAAACTGAGCTCCACAGTCATTACTTTCCATAAGAAATCTCCACCGGTATGGTTTCTTAATGTGGGCTAACAGTTATTCCTTCCATCCTCTTGGAGAATTCTCCCTTACTTGTGTTTCCTCAACCATGGACTTCTGTATACAAGTTCATGGGGATAAGGGTAGCTTGCTTCACACATGGAAAATGCTTGTTTCCCCTGTGAAAATGCTTACAGTTGTTTTTTGTTGAGTTGATTTCCAGCTAGTTGTGTTAAGTGAGTTGGATTTGTATTGAGTTGTAACTTGATGACACTCAGTGAAAGCATTAGAATCACCAAACATGAAAACGTGTAGCTTACTCTTATATCCATATATATATGACACATTGCAGATACTGATATAAAACAACATTTTATGGTGGGATTAGTTGTGAGGTATTAACATAACCAAACAAATTGCATCTAATTATATGCAAACATGTCAAATGGTTTCCCTGCATATGAATTTAATTTAAAATTTAAGTGAAGTAGATTTATTCAAATAATAAAAGCCCACAGCTATTACTTTTCAACCTGGGACTTTGCTTTAAAGACATTTATGGACCGTGCAGTAATGAAGAATATAATCAAATAGTTGTTGATACTAGTTATTGATGATAATTATATAGATTCATGTAAACTAGTCTTAAGAGCAGTCTAAGATTCACCCTTCTGCTCCACCTCAGTAATGCATGTTAACCCTAAATCTAACTCTGCCTCTAACCCTAACCATGCACCTTACCTTAAATAAGCCTTTATGTAACACTACCACTACACATGAAAGCTCAGACACTCACCACACACATGCACAACCAGAAAAAAAGTGCTAAACCTTTCTTAACTATTACCCTACTGCTACAACACACACATTTGCAGATAAACTCCCAGCCCAATCACAAAGCCACTTACCTTTCTTAACCAACTTGGAAATCACCAAATCTATCATGTGCAAGCTGATGTCCATATAAAAGACATTACAGTTCATCTAGTTGCATATATGAGTGTTCAACTTCTCTCTCTTTATATATAGCTGTATCTAATCTAATCTATATACATATATATATATATATATATATATATATAATATATATATATATATATATATATATATATATATATATATATATATAGATAGAGAGAGAGAGAGATAGATATATACGATTTCCATATCTCAGAGAAAAATATATCAGTCTTTGCCTTTGTAGCAGTAGCAGAAGGTTGTAAGACAAATTGCACTTTCAACATTGTTTGCATATTTATTTTCATCAAAATGTGATTCATTTTAATGAATGACATTTCAATAAATGACAATGACATAATATTATGAATCTCTAATGAAAGGAGACTCCATCTAGAAAGGAAATGTCACCTCTTTACTAATGATTTTCAATACAGTAACGATTTTGTGGTGGTTTGCCTGCCTGAAAAGAGTTGGGTTTAGTGGTGGCTATTTCCCCCTCCCTCTGGACACTTAACCCATTCTGAAGACTTTAACCTTGCCTGTGATATAAATAGGATCTGCAGGAGAGACAGGCATGTATCCCCTTCTCTAGAACAGGCTCCCCATCTTGTGAAGCAGAATTCTTCCCTAACCTAATTCAAGTGTAACTTGGACAATTGGATGGGGAACAGGATATTCATCCCTAGTTTGGCACTTATGTCTCTAATGGACACAGGCAATGGTTCATCTCCCAGGCCCCTGCTTGTAAATGTTTCACCATCAAAGTCCCTACTTACACTTATCAAGGGTAGCAGAACCTGGCAGAGATTTAGGATGCATGGCTAGGCTTAAAAAGACCTTTGTGGTCATTAGCCTAGTAAATATCTTTGAACCTATTAAAACAATAAATCAAAATGTCACTAATAAACCATACACACTTTAATAGAAAGTGTGTATGGTTTATTAGTTGTGTTTTTTCTTTGTAATTTAGTACATGGATGTAAATAATAAGAGACATGGCAGTTTAAACATATTGCTAGTAAAAAGAGAGAAGAACAGATATTGTTGATGTAGTAGAGAAATGTACAGGGGTAGAAGGGAATGAAATTTGTGGAACAAAACACATATAAATGAAAGGAAAGAGAATTAGTAGAACATAGCACTTTTGCTAGCTCAGTTCATGCTGATAGCTCACTTGCATAGACATTTATCTGACTGGTTGTGAGAATGTTTAATAGATGGCTGATATGGGGGTGGATGAGAATGGAGGGACAATGCTAACCCTGTACTATAACTCTTCCACAGAAGACAGTAGGTGCTGCCTGAAGGTCAGTACAGTGCTTTAGTCTATTGAGTGCTTCATTTGGTTTAATTAGGACAGCTATACATTTGCAATTAAACTTATTTGCATGTTTTGATGTTTTACTTTTGCTCAAAACTTGTTTTACACCATATCATTCATTGCTGTTCTCCTGTACAAGACCTTTCAGATGTAAATTCCCATGCAAAAGTAGCATTACCCTGTTTAGCTTTAACTTCAGACTGGGTTGGGTCTAGTGTCTGGAGTTTTCCTATGTCATTATTGATCATATCCATGATAATTCTTCCCATGGCTTTGCATATTAGACTACTGAGACTTATGGGTCTGTAGTTTCCAGGGTCTGTAGATGGCTCACCTTTGTGCAGAGGGATGACTGTTATTGTTCTCCATTCATGAGACATGAAGCCTGTTTGGAATCTACAGTTAATTAGCAATTCCACAGGGGATGACAGTTCATGCTTCATGCTATTTAGAAGGCATCCTGGGAATATTGTCTAGGCCCATTGATGCAGTGTCTTAGCCTTAGAGAGAGAATTAAGGACCTGTTCCCTGGTGATAGCGGGGGGAGTTATATTTGATGGTATTTCCTGAGGGAAAGTTGAGGGGGAGAGAGAGGAAAAGTTGAAGCTGAATTTGTCAGCCATTAGGTTTGCTGTATCTTCTGGTTCAGTATAGGTGGCTCCGTTAACAATGAACTCTGCACACAATTGTGTATTGCCTTTGAGGTTGTGGACATAGCTAAATAATGTCTTGTGGTTGTCCTTGGGCAGGGAGACCAAATTTTCCTTAAATTTGGCATTGGTAGACTTTATTTGCCCTCTGAGTTGTTTGTTTACTTTAATGAGAGCTTGTATCCTGCTGGCTGCTTCACCTCCTAGTTTTTGCCATGATTTTACATTTTTATTATGCCAGTTTATCAGGTCACATGCTAAATGACCATAGTATGACCATCCTGACTTACGCATTCCCTGAACCCAAAACAAACAAACAAACAAACACTACAAGAAAATAGAGCTACTAAGACAAACACTAATGGTTATGTTAACATATATGCATACATATGTTGGAGGACACAGTTAATCTTCAATTTAGCCATCCACAGATGTATCTATATTGCCATTATAAAGCAATTGTCAAAATATTGCCCAGTTTTGACCTTGAAATATACCAAAGCCACTGGCCATTAACTTTAATAGCTCAATTTAATAAACTAAAATACAAAACAACAGATTAAGTGCTTTCATCCTAGTACATCAGGACTTCTTCAGAATCTAAATTAAAGAATTTACAATCCCCTTCTTTTATATCTTTTCAATAAAACAATTAAATAATTAATTACTATTTGAACCAGGCAACCATAATAGGTGGAATTATTTGGATTCCAGCACTGGAACAAATGAGAACCGAGTGGTTTGCAGTACGCAGGAGGAAGAAAATGGCAGTAAGATTCCTTTACTTAAAGGTACGGTTCTTAAAAGAACATATACTACTGTTGTTTCTATGTCAACTGCTTCTGGGTTTAATAATGTTTTGGTTAATGCTGGCAATGCATGGGTTGGTAATGAGACTGTTAATGCGTTTTCTAATGAGCAACACAATTTAATTAAAAACAATGTGGGGCAGGGTTTTCGGAGAATTTGGGGAAAAAATTTGATTTTAACTGAGGTACTAATAAGGCGAGTTCTGATGTAAATCCCAGGTGGAATGTTGGTCATTCATTAAAGGACCTAATTGTACAAATGGAAAAAAAAAGCTTTTTAAGGTTAAAGCATTACAGATTGATAATAACTATTTAAGGAAATATATACAAATGAAAATAGTTCCACAGGGGCTAAGAGTTCACAAATTCCCTTTTGGCTTGGTTTATGGTGATGCTATGTATGATGATTTTATTGAGATGTTTAACATACATGGCTTGGAATCAATAGAAAAGATTGTTAAATTTAATGAAGTGAATATTGCATCTTTGCTTAATGATGTGGATACATTAAATATGGATATGTGGATATTAAAAATGATTTATTTTTCATAAGTGGAAGGGATATTATTGTAAGTCTCTTGCAAATGTGGAAAAGAAATGTAACAATGTATTTAAGAAAAAAATAAAAAAAAATAGAAAGGGACAATATATAATATGGCAGAAAAGACGCATATCCTATTAAAAATAGTATAGGTAGGATGGGTTCTTATGGAAATGGGTCCAACACTAATAGGGACGCAAATGGAATATGCCAAGGTGCTAGTAAGAATAAGGGGCAGGGTCAAATAAGTCTTCAGAGAATAAAACAGAGGGGTTTTACTATGCCTGGCAAGGGGGGGGGGGGTATTTATTAAGAAACTGACGATATTGGGAACCCCAACAACAAAATCAAAGGAATTATTCAGAAAATTAAAAGGAAGAATTATTAGATAGTAATAAAATTATACTGACACAAAATGGTTTTAATATTTTTAACTATACAAGTCGAGATATTACTGATGATTATTTTTCTTTATTTCAAAAAGGGTTGAGGTTTGTGCCCCATGTGAAGGCTGCCAGCCCAGATAGTTAGAATTTTGTAAATAATCCTATGTCGTTTGTAAATATTAATATGATCCACAGGCTTGCCTTACAAATGTAAGAGAACTATATGTATGATTAAACTATATGTTATGTGCTGAGCTTCAAAAATTTAACCACAGTGCACCCTGCTGAAGAAGAGCAAAAATATATATAGACTATATGCCTGTGCAAATATATATTTTCATAGCAAAAGTTGGGACACAGAGTTAATATAAACTCTGAGAAAATAAATAAATAATTTTATGAGTGTGTTTACCAGAACTAGAAGACAGAATGCCTGCAGCTGGAAATTCTTTCTATTGTTTGAAACAGAGGTAATTACAGGTTTCCAATGTAATTGTTTTACGACTTCCAGTTGCAGGCAAGTTTCAAGCAAGCTTCTAAGAGATAAGTGTCACCTTCTAAGAGATAAGTATTTTTCATAGAGACATGTTAAATTCTGTTGGTATCTGTTTAGCCTGGGAACTACATGCAAGTGTCAAATAGTGATGTCATTTAGCTAACCCAGCAGTAATGTGTATTATTAATCTAAAAACTATCTCAGAGTGAAAGTCAGGGCATTTTGTATTTTGTTCTGGACCTGTAAGCATCTCTTCAGCACTTCTCATCTATATCTGCCTGGCTCTGTAAGCAAGACAGTTAGGGCATAGTATCTCTTAGAGATAGCTAGGAATAAAGCAAGAGTAGTCTAGATGTTTTCTATATTTATGTGAGACTGTTCTGCAATGTTATTTTTAAATATTTCCTGTGATTCTGAACTCTATTGTCACTGTGTTGAGTTAATGAGTATTGTCTTGTGCTTTTATTATTTATTATTAAATATTTTTAAACCTTTCAATTGTGGCTGGTTTGTGTAGAGATATTTAAGCTCTTATAGTACTTTCATGTATTTAGTGACACTATATAGGCCACTCCTAAGTAGCTTTAGCCCTGGACACACTTATCATTTGGATAATAGTAACACTGCACAGTAGAATTAGACACCCTTTGTAAGGGCATTTATAGTAGCTGATAAGGGTGGTTGGTGGCAGGTGGTATCATTGTATAGTCTGGGCAGAAGGAGGCATAGCTTGTGAACCTGTGTCAGCCTTCCCCAGGAGTGTCTGTGTGTTTGTATATAAATCAAATCTCAAAGTGTATGTGTGTCAGCTACTTGGGCAAGGACACAAAACACTGGTTGGACAGAGAGGGTGCTGGAGGATGTGCTTGACCACTCTGCTGAGATCTTAACCCTATAGCTGTGCCAGTGGGGAATCTTATTGGGGATCTGGAGAGAGAGGGAGAAACCAACCCCAGACTGACTCTGATCTCTGTGTACTCTTAAGGGAAATTGTACTTTACTGTGTGTGTACTTGTTATCCTCCCAATGTACACACCCCTTACTGGTGTTAGTGGTGAGGATTGAGACTCCTTGATTACTGGGCCAGTGCAGGGACATCACATATTAATTGTTTGGCAGTGGTGGGTTAGCCACATCAAATATTAATTAGTTGATAATGGTGAGTTAGCCACAGCACATACTAAGTGGTTTGTAGTGGTGTGGATATTAAATTCCTGTAGCTTGTGTACAGTGAACACTGAAGGTGTTTTTGTACTTTAAATCAGCCACACAGTGAACATTCAGAGTTCATATCACAATTGTTTTATTTCTTTTGTTAGCTTTGTTAGTCAGGGAGAGCAGGCAAGCATGTCAGCAGAGGAGTATGGCAAGCTGACAAGGAGCCAGTCGGCTGAGATGTGCCAGGCTAAAGGACTGGTGCATGGAAACCTGACTAAAGACAAGTAATCTCCGTGGTATCCCCGAAGTCTCAAAACAACCCACTAAAGTGTAGTGGGTCCAAAAACAAAACAGTGTAAGAAACTTCTGTGTGTGGAAGATTTTCAGTCCATATACTTCTAGTTAATCACTGTATATTAATCAGATCAGACAATAGTAGTAGAAGTAGCGAATGTAAACTCATCTTAAGTCAAAACAAAACAAAAAGTAATAATAGAAAATATATAATTGTACAGCATTGCTAAGTATTCAAAGTAATCTAAGCAAGGCAGGCAGTTTGTTTCCAGTCGAAAATCCTTTATTAAGTACACAGACTAGGATTCCAAAACCTGTCATCATTCTTCATGATATAGAGAAAGGAGTCATTGTGTTTTTGCAGGGGTTGGTACGCTGCTAACTAGCTCTGTCTGAGATTGGGTAATGACTCAGGAAGAGGAATAAGGGCCAAATTCCTCTTCTACGGTGCCGTCCTTTAGTGACGGAAGTATATTTTGCATAAAGGACACATGGCTGTTTCAACCGATCTGTTTGTTTTCTTTGGTAAGAAAAGACACTGTTTTTTGAGGTATTATGAATATGACATCTACAAAATTGGTATACATTTACCAAAGTGTAATTTTATTGAATAGTATGTAATGTTTACAACAGAAATAAGAAAGTATAACACAAATGGAAAGAACTAATCGCTTGGCTGTTTATTCTTCTCTGTTGGAAATCTTACAACAATCGCTGTCAGAATAGATTCAAAACAGTCTTTTTTTGCAGCTTGAGGTTCGTGCCAAATGTATTCTGCTAGGTAAGAGTCAGGATGGTGATGGGATGCACCTCTTTGTTTTCCATTTCTCCATTTTATGGAACCCCACATACGTTCTATACCCTGAGTGTGTATGCCCATTTCAGGGGCAACAAAGTTGTATTTATGGTTCACTTTTCCATGTAGGAAACCAGCTTCTTCAGGTTCAGTAATTTGGTAATCTCGCCAGCAATCCAAGTAAATTGTACCGCCCTCTTTTATGTTCTCATTGCTTTTCTGCATTAGAGTAGCAGCACTTCTATCAGGTACAGTAACAAGGACAGTTTCTTTCATTTCTCAGCATACACCACTGAAAATCCATTGCTGCAATAGCACACGTCCTGAATTACTCTTTCTCTTAGTTAACAGACTTTCATCCAATTCATTGATGTGTTCTTGGCCACTTATTTTCTTTTGTTCTTCTCCCTCCATTTCAAGAATGCAAATGTCTCTCAAGTAATTTTTCCAGTCTATAACAGTTTTATCGGCCATATCCAGTTGTTCTTCACAAAATGTAACTGAAGTTAATTCCGCGCACCAACAATAAATAAATCGTATGGCTGAGGTAAACAAAATTCAACTGCCTTTAAATAAATTTCCACTTTGCACTCCTACATGTTGGTTGCACTTCTCTGCATTACATTTCCAAAACACCTGTTTTACGAAATATAATTTCATTGGGTGAAAATGACCACATTCTTGACTGTTGGGCAAACACTGTATTGTTGTAATAATTTTATGGCATTTTTTTTATTAGCAGGCAAATCCCACAGATGCATATTGGGAAGAAAGGTTTATAAAAGAGCAGTAAAGAAGACTGTAATGAAGCATCTTTGACAAAATTTATTGGCATGTGCAGGGCATGGGAATATATCAATAGTGAGTTGCTTGGAACCTGGTTGTGATAATACACAAGTACCGAGAATTTAAAGAATGATAAGACAATTAGGATTATGAAAACACATAAGGGTGGAGGCATTGTACTTTTTGACTCCTTAGATTACTTGAATATTATGAGTTTGATATTAAAATTTTTATATTTATTTAACATTTGTTGACTGGGAAATTCCGACTAGGAACAGAGCCTATTTCCAACGGAGGCCCGGGGAGAAATGCTTCAGATGCATGTCTTTCGAATGTGGGAGGGAACCAGAGTACCCAGAGGAAGCCCACATGAATGCATGGAGGACATGCAGACCCCACACAGAAGGTACCCCAGCCGAGAATCGAACCGGAGAACCTCTTTCTGTGAGGCGACAACATTAACTGCTGCACCACTTGTAAATTATTCTAATATTTATGCATCAATGTTTAAGAACGATGTTTTAATAGCCTATAGAACTGATGCATTTCTAGAAGAATTTTTAATTGATCAGAGAATTATGTGGGAAACTTACAAGGTTCTGAAAGTGGAGAAGCCTATTGTGCCCACCATTTGTGGCATCCCTAAGGTTTATAAGAATTTTTTAAATCTGCTTTTTAGACCAGTAGTAGTGGCAGGGGGATCAAAGACTCACTCCCTTGGGCTTTGTATTGATCATTGGTTTAAAACAGTTTGCCAGGTAGTCCCTCATTTGGTTACGGACTCCTGTGAGTTTTTGGAAAGACTTAAACAGGAATTGTGGAGGACAGATTTAATTGTCTTAGCAATTCATGTAATAGATTTGTTTTCTTCTATTCCTAAAAAAGAAGAGCTTGAGCATTTTAATAATAGCACAAGATATTTTACTAGTTTATCTAATGGTAGAATTAATCTGATTTTGGAATTAATGGCATTGGTCTTAGACAATAATTATTTATTTTTTAAGGTGAATATTTTAAACAGACCCAGGGGGTGGCCATAGGGGCATCTTGTGCACCTGTATATCCAAATCTGGTTTTAATGTTTTGGGAGACTACTAAGGTTTTTAACTTTTAATATTTTTGTAATGTTCTGTGGTATGTGAGATTTTTGGATGACATTTTTATTTTGTTGAGTGGGTCCAACCAAGATATATTTAAATTTGTGGAGTTTCTTTTTAAGATTTACTTTTACGTAAGATTTTAACCAAATTAATTATCTGGATACTTTAATTATGCACAATGATAAAGGGTTCAAATCTCTGGTTTCTTCTTCCCAATGTCCTATTTAGATTCCTTGAGTTGCCATCCTACAAGCCAAAAAGAAGTTTAGTGAACGGTTAATATATCCAGGTTGCTAAGATGACCTGTGATGCATTGGACCTTAAAAGGGAGTTAGATAAGGTAGTAGATTTGGTTTTGGTTTAGGAGATATCCTCCACATTTTGTTAATCCCATTAGGAACTATGTTGAGTCTCAATGAGGAATAAAGTATAAAGCACTTTTGGGTGTGGGCATTGACACAGAAGTCCCCATAATCCTTAAAAGTAAATTTGAAAGGGCCCTGGTAGTACAATATAGCTTCCAGACAGAAGAGATTAAGGAAATTGTTAGCAGGAACAGGAATATTTTAAGAACTAACCCCCATGTTTATAATTTGTTGGACATCAAGCCTGTTTTTATTTACAAAACTGGTAGGAATTTGAAGAATTGGTTTGAACGTGGATCTTTTTATACTAAGCAGCCAGGGACTTGTTCTTTCAGGACAAGAAAATGTGGTTCTTCTTCCCAATGTCCCTATATTTTTGAAGGAGGCCCCTGGTATTAGAGAATAATATTCATTTTGAAGTTAGGTTTATTAAGGGGGAACTATTTAAGTAAATGTGTTGCATATCTTGCCAAGTGTTCAGGATGCCCAGCTTTTTATGTGGGTAAAATGGAGTGGCAGCTCCATAAGAGAATATATCAGCATTATTATGATATAGCAAAGTGTAATGAAAATAAGTCTCTGTATAAGCATTTAAAATCTTGTTCCTTTTATAAAAGGTTTTTGTTCAGCATCTTGGAAAAGGGTATGTTAGACCCTAGGGGGGGTGATTACAAATTGCTTTTAGAATCGAAAGAAGCAAAGTGGCAAATGCAGTTAAATGCAACCCAGTACCCAGGTATAAACAAAAATATTTCTATTCATTCTATTTTAAAATTAAAATCTATTAAGTTTTAATGCAATGTTTTAACAATGTTTTAAGTTTTAATTATTCAGCTCTTTTAACCGAGACTTGTTTTCTCACTAGCTCTAGCCTATTATGGTTACCTGGTTACAAATGGTAATTAATTGTTTAACTGTCTTATTGGGAAGGTATAAAAGAAGGTGATTATAAATTCTTTAATTTAGATTCTGAAGAATTCCTGATGTACTTGGACAAAAGCACTTAATCTGTTGTTTTATTTTTATTTTAGTTTATTAAATTGAGCTATTAAATTTATTGGCCAGTGACACTGTTTTTTTGTTTGTTTTTAGTATTGTTTCAACCCTAGTTATATTTTGGTTATTTAGTAGTACCTTGAAATATACCCACGACATTATTCTTATCTACAAGCAAGAAACATAATTAAATTGAAGTCCTGTCTGTTCGTCAGACATTGTAAAGAGTAACTCAGATCTTACCCTTAAGTCAACAGCAAAATAAATAAATAAATAAATAAATAAAATAAAATAAAAAAAAAAAAAAAAACGGAACTACCATAAGGGTATAAAGCATAGCAAGCCAAAATATCAAATGGACATGTTGGAAGTATGGTTATTCATCTATAAACCCCAAATACTATTTTAATACATTTAAAACAATCTTGCTGAATGTCTCCCTTGATTGCTAAGAAGCATCACATCTTCACAGCCAAATGACCAAAGCGAGTCAGTAGAGAGGTGTAATACCAAACTAATTTCCAGTAATAATTCTACTTGTGACATTATTACTGCAAAGCAGCAAAGATTTCAATAGCAAATTCCCACCTTATCTCCACCCTACTTTATGCCTCGCCAATATATACCAACCTAAGGCAATGTGATCTAAACAAGCTAGAGACCTGCTACAACAAAATTGCCAAATTCGCCACAGGGGCATCCTACCATAGTCACCACTGTCTCTCACTTGCTGAATTGGGCTGTCTTGAACTCCCTCACCTCCTTCAATGGTATCAACTCTCACTCGCCCACTCACTAGTAAACCATCCACTAAATGTCCCATCCCTCCAGAATCTACTGCAACCCTATCGCACCACCAGACCACTAAGATCCAGCAACAAAAATCACTTGCAAATCACTAAAGCCAATAACTCTGCTGGTGAAGCACTATTCTCTTGCACCATAGCCAAATTATGGAACTCCCTCCCACCCACAATTACCTCCGTACCATCATGCACCCACTTCAAAACTTTACTAAAAGCACACCTAAAAACATGCTGGCTATGCCCTTGCAACTCCCACTCTAATATCACCCACCCCATCCAATCACTACCTTTCTTTCCACTCCATTAACTACCTTGATTATAGCAAGCTCAGATGCTCATAAGCCTAGTACTTATTATACAGCAGGAACTTCTTATTGTAACATTTGTTAATGTCTGTTATGTACTTTACAGATAAAGATTCTAGTTGTCTACTGATGTACTATGTTCTTCATCTGTAAATATGTTGTAAGTAATTGCTATGTTAAATTGTTAATCGCTATGTAATACAATGTAACTACTGTCTGTTTATTTTAACTGTGGAGCTTTTCTCCCCGGGCCTCCGCTGAAAATGGACCTACGTCCAGTCGGACACTCCCAGTCAACAAATATAAATAAATAAATAAATGTTGGTAACTGCCCCAATAGACAGTAATAGAATAAACACCTGTTAGCAATAAAAACATTTATGGTTTCACTTGGAGCTTTTCTCCCCGGGCCTCTGCTGAAAATGGACATATATCCAGTTGGACCAGCCTGGAAAAAAATAAAAAAAACTGTTCTTAGTTACAATATATATTCCATCCCTGTCTTCCACCAATATAATACAAGAGACCCTGAGCATTATACTATCCAAAACCTAATGACATAAATTGGTAACAGTCAGAGTCCTAAACACTGAATGGAAAAGTGAGATAGCAAAACAACTAAACAGGGATCTACCACAAAACAACTTGATCTAGCCTGTTACAGAATGTACTAAACCCAATCCTAACTCTTAACATTCTAAACATGGTTGACAAGTGACCTAAAAGCATAAATTAAAACAGGAGACAAAGCAAGGCTAGACTACAAAAGAGCTAGAGCAGAACGGGACATTAATAATCAAATTAAAACAGAACACTTCCAAAGGCTAAAAAGACACCAAAATAAACACCACTAAAGCTAGGATGATGTACCTATGCTCTCTGCAAACTAATCAAATCAAAGAATCAAAAATGTTCTGTTAAGCCATTGGAAATATAATTACCAGTAAATATTTCCAAAACATACTATCAAAGTACAGGCCATCATGAAAATATGAATCAACTAAAAGGCAGCTTATTCTTTCCTCCTCCCCTCCAATAAAACTCTTGAATAATATTCACACACTCCTCCCACAATTCTCCTCCCAACTTCAACTTCAGACTGGGTTGGGTCTAGTGTCTGGAGGCTTCCTATATCATTATTGATCATATCCATGATAATTCTTCCCATGGCTTTGCATATTAGACTACTGAGACTTATGGGGCTGTAAGTTTCCAGGGTCTGTAGATGGCTCACCTTTGTGCAGAGGGATGACTGTTACTGTTCTCCATTCATGAGACATGAAGCCTGTTTGGAATCTACAGTTAATTAGCAATTCCACAGGGGATGACAGTTCATGCTTCATGCTATTTAGAAGGCATCCTGGGAATATTGTCTAGGCCCATTGATGCAGTGTCTTAGCCTTAGAGAGAGCATTAAGGACCTGTTCCCTGGTGATAGCAGGGGGAGTTATATTTGATGGTATTTCCTGAGGGAAAGTTGAGGGGGAGAGAGAGGAAAAGTTGAAGCTGAATTTGTCAGCCATTAGGTTTGCTGTATCTTCTGGTTCAGTATAGGTGACTCCGTTAACAATGAACTCTGCACACAATTGTGTATTGCCTTTGAGGTTGTGGGCATAGCTAAATAATGTCTTGTGGTTGTCCTTGGGCTGGGAGACCAAATTTTCCTCAAATTTGGCATTGGTAGACTTTATTTGCCCTCTGAGTTGTTTGTTTACTTTAATGAGAGCTTGTATCCTGCTGGCTGCTTCACCTCCTAATTTTTGCCATGATTTTACATTTTTATTATGCCAGTTTATCAGGTCACATGCTAAATGACCATAGTATGACCATCCTGACTTACGCATTCCCTGAACCCAAAACAAACAAACACTACAAGAAAATAGAGCTACTAAGACAAACACTAATGGTTATGTTAACATATATACATACATATGTTGGAGGACACAGTTAATCTTCAATTTAGCCATCCACAGATGTATCTATATTGCCATTATAAAGCAATTGTCAAAATATTGCCCAGTTTTGACCTTGAAATATACCAAAGCCACTGGCCATTAACTTTAATAGCTCAATTTAATAAACTAAAATAAAAACAAAACAACAGATTAAGTGCTTTCATCCTAGCACATCAGGACTTCTTCAGAATCTAAATTAAAGAATTTACAATCCCCTTCTTTTATACCTTTTCAATAAAACAATTAAACAATTAATTACTATTTGAACCAGACAACCATAATAGGTGGAATTATTTGGATTCCAGCACTGGAACAAATGAGAACTGAATGGTTTGCAGTATGCAGGAGGAAGAAAATGGCAGTAAGATTCCTTTACTTAAAGGTACGGTTCTTAAAAGAACATATACTACTGTTGTTTCTATGTCAACTGCTTCTGGGTTTAATAATGTTTTGGTTAATGCTGGCAATGCATGGGTTGGTAATGAGACTGTTAATGCGTTTTCTAATGAGCAACACAATTTAATTAAAAACAATGTGGGGCAGGGTTTTCGGAGAATTTTGGGAAAAAATTTGATTTTAACTGAGGTACTAATGAGGCGAGTTCTGATGTAAATCCCAGGTGGAATGTTGGTCATTCATTAAAGGACCTAATTGTACAAATGGAAAAAAAAGCTTTTTAAGGTTAAAGCATTACAGATTGATAACTATTTAAGGAAATATATACAAATGAAAATAGTTCCACAGGGCCAAGAGTTCACAAATTCCCTTTTGGCTTGGTTTATGATGATGCTATGTATGGTGATTTTATTGAGATGTTTAACATACATGGCTTGGAATCAATAGAGAAGATTGTTAAATTTAATGAAGTGAATATTGCATCTTTGCTTAATGATGTGGATACATTAAATATGGATATGTGGATATTAAAAATGATTTAATTTTTCATAAGTGGAAGGGATATTATTGTAAGTCTCTTGCAAATGTGGAAAAGAAATGTAACAATGTATTTAAGAAAAAAATAAAAAAAAATAGAAAGGGACAATATATAATATGGCAGAAAAGATGCATATCCTATTAAAAATAGTATAGGTAGGATGGGTTCTTATGGAAATGGGTCCAACACTAATAGGGACGCAAATGGAATATGCCAAGGTGCTAGTAAGAATAAGGGGCAGGGTCAAATAAGTCTTCAGAGAATAAAACAGAGGGGTTTTACTATGCCTGGCAAGGGGGGGGGGGGCATTTATTAAGAAACTGACGATATTGGGAACCCCAACAACAAAATCAAAGGAATTATTCAGAAAATTAAAAGGAAGAATTATTAGATAGTAATAAAATTATACTGACACAAAATGGTTTTAATATTTTTAACTATACAAGTCGAGATATCACTGATGATTATTTTTCTTTATTTCAGAAAGGGTTGAGGTTTGTGCCTCGTGTGAAGGCTGCCAGCCCAGATAGTTAGAATTTTGTAAATAATCCTATGTAGTTTGTAAATATTAATATGATCCACAGGCTTGCCTTACAAATGTAAGAGAACTATATGTATGATTAAACTATATGTTATGTGCTGAGCTTCAAAAATTTAACCACAGAGCACCCTGCTGAAGAAGAGCAAAAATATATATAGACTATATGCCTGTGCAAATGTATATTTTCATAGCAAAAGTTGGGACACAGAGTTAATATAAACACTGAGAAAATAAATAAATAATTTTATGAGTGTGTTTACCAGAACTAGAAGACAGAATGCCTGCAGCTGGAAATTCTTTCTATTGTTTGAAACAGAGGTAATTACAGGTTTCCAATGTAATTGTTTTACGACTTCCAGTTGCAGGCAAGTTTCAAGCAAGCTTCTAAGAGATAAGTGTCACCTTCTAAGAGATAAGTATTTTTCATAGAGACATGTTAAATTCTGTTGGTATCTGTTTAGCCTGGGAACTACATGCAAGTGTCAAATAGTGATGTCATTTAGCTAACCCAGCAGTAATGTGTATTATTAATCTAAGAGAGAAAGTTAGGGCATTTTGTATTTTGTTCTGGACCTGTAAGCATCTCTTCAGCACTTCTCATCTATATCTGCCTGGCTCTGTAAGCAAGACAGTTAGGGCATAGTATCTCTTAGAGATAGCTAGGAATAAAGCAAGAGTAGTCTAGATGTTTTCTATATTTATGTGAGACTGTTCTGCAATGTTATTTTTAAATATTTCCTGTGATTCTGAACTCTATTGTCACTGTGTTGAGTTAATGAGTATTGTCTTGTGCTTTTATTATTTATTATTAAATATTTTTAAACCTTTCAATTGTGGCTGGTTTGTGTAGAGATATTTAAGCTCTTATAGTACTTTCATGTATTTAGTGACACTATACAGGCCACTCCTAAGTAGCCTTAGCCCTGGACACACTTATAATTTTGATAATAGTAACACTGCACAGTAGAATTAGACACCCTTTGTAAGGGCTTTTATAGTAGCTGATAAGGGTGGTTGGTGGCAGGTGGTATCATTGTATAGTCTGGGCAGAAGGAGGCATAGCTTGTGAACCTGTGTCAGCCTTCCCCAGGAGTGTCTGTGTGTTTGTATATAAATCAAATCTCAAAGTGTATGTGTGTCAGCTACTTGGGCAAGGACACAAAACACTGGTTGGACAGAGAGGGTGCTGGAGGATGTGCTTGACCACTCTGCTGAGATCTTAACCCTATAGCTGTGCCAGTGGGGAATCTTATTGGGGATCTGGAGAGAGAGGGAGAAACCAACCCCAGACTGACTCTGATCTCTGTGTACTCTTAAGGGAAATTGTACTTTACTGTGTGTGTACTTGTTATCCTCCCAATGTACACACCCCTTACTGGTGTTAGTGGTGAGGATTGAGACTCCTTGATTACTGGGCCAGTGCAGGGACATCACATATTAATTGTTTGGCAGTGGTGGGTTAGCCACATCAAATATTAATTAGTTGATAATGGTGAGTTAGCCACAGCACATACTAAGTTGTTTGTAGTGGTGTGGATATTAAATTCCTGTAGCTTGTGTACAGTGATCACTGAAGGTGTTTTTGTACTTCAAATCAGCCACACAGTGAACATTCAGAGTTCATATCACAATTGTTTTATTTCTTTTGTTAGCTTTGTTAGTCAGGGAGAGCAGGCAAGCATGTCAGCAGAGGAGTATGGCAAGCTGACAAGGAGCCAGTCGGCTGAGATGTGCCAGGCTAAAGGACTGGTGCATGGAAACCTGACTAAAGACAGGTAATTTCCGTGGTATCCCCGAAGTCTCAAAACAACCCACTAAAGTGTAGTGGGTCCAAAAACAAAACAGTGTAAGAAACTTCTGTGTGTGGAAGATTTTCAGTCCATATACTTCTAGTTAATCACTGTATATTAATCAGATCAGACAATAGTAGTAGAAGTAGCGAATGTAAACTCATCTTAAGTCAAAACAAAACAAAAAGTAATAATAGAAAATACATAATTGTACAGCATTGCTAAGTATTTAAAGTAATCCAAGCAAGGCAGGCAGTTTGTTTCCAGTCGAAAATCCTTTATTAAGTACACAGACTAGGATTCCAAAACCTGTCATCATTCTTCATGATATAGAGAAAGGAGTCATTGTGTTTTTGCAGGGGTTGGTACGCTGCTAACTAGCTCTGTCTGAGATTGGGTAATGACTCAGGAAGAGGAATAAGGGCCAAATTCCTCTTCTACGGTGCCGTCCTTTAGTGACGGAAGTATATTTTGCATAAAGGACACATGGCTGTTTCAACCGATCTGTTTGTTTTCTTTGGTAAGAAAAGACACTGTTTTTTGAGGTATTATGAATATGACATCTACAAAATTGGTATACATTTACCAAAGTGTAATTTTATTGAATAGTATGTAATGTTTACAACAGAAATAAGAAAGTATAACACAAATGGAAAGAACTAATCGCTTGGCTGTTTATTCTTCTCTGTTGGAAATCTTACAACAATCGCTGTCAGAATAGATTCAAAACAGTCTTTTTTTGCAGCTTGAGGTTCGTGCCAAATGTATTCTGCTAGGTAAGAGTCAGGATGGTGATGGGATGCACCTCTTTGTTTTCCATTTCTCCATTTTATGGAACCCCACATACGTTCTATACCCTGAGTGTGTATGCCCATTTCAGGGGCAACAAAGTTGTATTTATGGTTCACTTTTCCATGTAGGAAACCAGCTTCTTCAGGTTCAGTAATTTGGTAATCTCGCCAGCAATCCAAGTAAATTGTACCGCCCTCTTTTATGTTCTCATTGCTTTTCTGCATTAGAGTAGCAGCACTTCTATCAGGTACAGTAACAAGGACAGTTTCTTTCATTTCTCAGCATACACCACTGAAAATCCATTGCTGCAATAGCACACGTCCTGAATTACTCTTTCTCTTAGTTAACAGACTTTCATCCAATTCATTGATGTGTTCTTGACCACATATTTTCTTTTGTTCTTCTCCCTCCATTTCAAGAATGCAAATGTCTCTCAAGTAATTTTTCCAGTCTATAACAGTTTTATCGGCCATATCCAGTTGTTCTTCACAAAATGTAACTGAAGTTAATTCCGCGTACCAACATTAAATAAATTGTATGGCTGAGGTAAACAAAATTCAACTGCCTTTAAACAAATTTCCACTTTGCACTCCTACATGTTGGTTGCACTTCTCTGCATTACATTTCCAAAACACCTGTTTTACGAAATATAATTTCATTGGGTGAAAATGACCACATTCTTGACTGTTGGGCAAACACTGTATTGTTGTAATAATTTTATGGCATCTTTTTTATTAGCAGGCAAATCCCACAGATGCATATTGGGAAGAAAGGTTTATAAAAGAGCAGTAAAGAAGACTGTAATGAAGCATCTTTGACAAAATTTATTGGCATGTGCAGGGCATGGGAATATATCAATAGTGAGTTGCTTGGAACCTGGTTGTGATAATACACAAGTACCGAGAATTTAAAGAATGATAAGACAATTAGGATTATGAAAACACATAAGGGTGGAGGCATTGTACTTTTTGACTCCTTAGATTACTTGAATATTATGAGTTTGATATTAAAATTTTTATATTTATTTAACATTTGTTGACTGGGAAATTCCGACTAGGAACAGACCCTATTTCCAACGGAGGCCCGGGGAGAAATGCTTCAGATGCATGTCTTTCGAATGTGGGAGGGAACCAGAGTACCCAGAGGAAGCCCACATGAATGCATGGAGGACATGCAGACCCCACACAGAAGGTACCCCAGCCGAGAATCGAACCGGAGAACCTCTTTCTGTGAGGCGACAACATTAACTGCTGCACCACTTGTAAATTATTCTAATATTTATGCATCAATGTTTAAGAACGATGTTTTAATAGCCTATAGAACTGATGCATTTCTAGAAGAATTTTTAATTGATCAGAGAATTATGTGGGAAACTTACAAGGTTCTGAAAGTGGAGAAGCCTATTGTGCCCACCATTTGTGGCATCCCTAAGGTTTATAAGAATTTTTTAAATCTGCTTTTTAGACCAGTAGTAGTGGCAGGGGGATCAAAGACTCACTCCCTTGGGCTTTGTATTGATCATTGGTTTAAAACAGTTTGCCAGGTAGTCCCTCATTTGGTTACGGACTCCTGTGAGTTTTTGGGAAGACTTAAACAGGAATTGTGGAGGACAGATTTAATTGTCTTAGCAACTCATGTAATAGATTTGTTTTCTTCTATTCCTAAAAAAGAAGGGCTTGAGCATTTTTATAATAGCACAAGATATTTTACTAGTTTATCTAATGGTAGAATTACTCTGATTTTGGAATTAATGGCATTGGTCTTAGACAATAATTATTTATTTTTTAAGGTGAATATTTTAAACAGACCCAGGGGGTGGCCATAGGGGCATCTTGTGCACCTGTATATCCAAATCTGGTTTTAATGTTTTGGGAGACTACTAAGGTTTTTAACTTTTAATATTTTTGTAATGTTCTGTGGTATGTGAGATTTTTGGATGACATTTTTATTTTGTTGAGTGGGTCCAACCAAGATATATTTAAATTTGTGGAGTTTCTTTTTAAGATTTACTTTTAGGTAAGATTTTAACCAAATTAATTATCTGGATACTTTAATTATGCACAATGATAAAGGGTTCAAATCTCTGGTTTCTTCTTCCCAATGTCCTATTTAGAGTCCTTGAGTTGCCATCCTACAAGCCAAAAAGAAGTTTAGTGAACGGTTAATATATCCAGGTTGCTAAGATGACCTGTGATGCATTGGACCTTAAAAGGGAGTTAGATAAGGTAGTAGATTTGGTTTTGGTTAGGAGATATCCTCCACATTTTGTTAATCCCATTAGGAACTATGTTGAGTCTCAATGAGGAATAAAGTATAAAGCACTTTTGGGTGTGGGCATTGACACAGAAGTCCCCATAATCCTTAAAAGTAAATTTGAAAGGGCCCTGGTAGTACAATATAGCTTCCAGACAGAAGAGATTAAGGAAATTGTTAGCAGGAACAGGAATATTTTAAGAACTAACCCCCATGTTTATAATTTGTTGGACATCAAGCCTGTTTTTATTTACAAAACTGGTAGGAATTTGAAGAATTGGTTTGAACGTGGATCTTTTTATACTAAGCAGCCAAGGACTTGTTCTTTCAGGACAAGAAAATGTGGTTCTTCTTCCCAATGTCCCTATATTTTTGAAGGAGGCCCCTGGTATTAGAGAATAATATTCATTTTGAAGTTAGGTTTATTAAGGGGGAACTATTTAAGTAAATGTGTTGCATATCTTGCCAAGTGTTCAGGATGCCCAGCTTTTTATGTGGGTAAAATGGAGTGGCAGCTCCATAAGAGAATATATCAGCATTATTATGATATAGCAAAGTGTAATGAAAATAAGTCTCTGTATAAGCATTTAAAATCTTGTTCCTTTTATAAAAGGTTTTTGTTCAGCATCTTGGAAAAGGGTATGTTAGACCCTAGGGGGGGTGATTACAAATTGCTTTTAGAATCGAAAGAAGCAAAGTGGCAAATGCAGTTAAATGCAACCCAGTACCCAGGTATAAACAAAAATATTTCTATTTATTCTATTTTAAAATTAAAATCTATTAAGTTTTAATGCAATGTTTTAACAATGTTTTAAGTTTTAATTATTCAGCTCTTTTAACCGAGACTTGTTTTCTCACTAGCTCTAGCCTATTATGGTTGCCTGGTTACAAATGGTAATTAATTGTTTAACTGTCTTATTGAGAAGGTATAAAAGAAGGGGATTATAAATTCTTTAATTTAAATTCTGAAGAATTCCTGATGTACTTGGACAAAAGCACTTAATCTGTTGTTTTATTTTTATTTTAGTTTATTAAATTGGGCTATTAAATTTATTGGCCAGTGACACTGTTTTTTTTGTTTGTTTTTAGTATTGTTTCAACCCTAGTTATATTTTGGCTATTTAGTAGTACCTTGAAATATACCCACGACATTATTCTTATCTACAAGCAAGAAACATAATTAAATTGAAGTCCAGTCTGTTCGTCAGACATTGTAAAGAATAACTCAGATCTTACCCTTAAGTCAACAGCAAAATAAATAAATAAACAAATAAAATTAAAAAAAAAAAAAAAAAAAAAAAAACGGAACTACCATAAGGGTATAAAGCATAGCAAACCAAAATATCAAATGGACATGTTGGAAGTATGGTTATTCATCTATAAACCCCAAATACTATTTTAATACATTTAAAACAATCTTGCTGAATGTCTCCCTTGATTGCTAAGAAGCATCACATCTTCACAGCCAAATGACCAAAGCGAGTCAGTAGAGAGGTGTAATACCAAACTAATTTCCAGTAATAATTCTACTTGTGGCATTATTACTACAAAGCAGCAAAGATTTCAATAGCAAATTCCCACCTTATCTCCACCCTACTTTATGCCTCGCCAATATATACCAACCTAAGGCAATGTGATCTAAACAAGCTAGAGACCTGCTACAACAAAATTGCCAAATTCGCCACAGGGGCATCCTACCATAGTCACCACTGTCTCTCACTTGCTGAATTGGGCTGTCTTGAACTCCCTCACCTCCTTCAATGGTATCAATTCTCACTCGCCCACTCACTAGTAAACCATCCACTAAATGTCCCATCCCTCCAGAATCTACTGCAACCCTATCGCACCACCAGACCACTAAGATCCAGCAACAAAAATCACTTGCAAATCACTAAAGCCAATAACTCTGCTGGTGAAGCACTATTCTCTTGCACCATAGCCAAATTATGGAACTCCCTCCCACCCACAATTACCTCCGTACCATCATGCACCCACTTCAAAACTTTACTAAAAGCACACCTAAAACATGCTGGCTATGCCCTTGCAACTCCCACTCTAATATCACCCACCCCATCCAACCACTACCTTTCTTTCCACTCCATTAACTACCTTGATTATAGCAAGCTCAGATGCTCATAAGCCTAGTACTTATTATACAGCAGGAACTTCTTATTGTAACATTTGTTAATGTCTGTTATGTACTTTACAGATAAAGATTCTAGTTGTCTACTGATGTACTATGTTCTTCATCTGTAAATATGTTGTAAGTAATTGCTATGTTAAATTGTTAATCGCTATGTAATACAATGTAACTACTGTCTGTTTATTTTAACTGTGGAGCTTTTCTCCCCAGGCCTCCGCTGAAAATGGACCTACGTCCAGTCGGACACTCCCAGTCAACAAATATAAATGAATAAATAAATGTTGGTAACTGCCCCAATAGACAGTAATAGAATAAACACCTGTTAGCAATAAAAACATTTATGGTTTCACTTGGAGCTTTTCTCCCCGGGCCTCTGCTGAAAATGGACATATATCCAGTTGGACCAGCCTGGTCAATGTATAATAAAAAATAAAAAAATAAAAAAAACTGTTCTTAGTTACAATATATATTCCATCCCTGTCTTCCACCAATATAATACAAGAGACCCTGAGCATTATACTATCCAAAACCTAATGACATAAATTGGTAACAGTCAGAGTCCTAAACACTGAATGGAAAAGTGAGATAGCAAAACAACTAAACAGGGATCTACCACAAAACAACTTGATCTAGCCTGTTACAGAATGTACTAAACCCAATCCTAACTCTTAACATTCTAAACATGGTTGACAAGTGACCTAAAAGCATAAATTAAAACAGGAGACAAAGCAAGGCTAGACTACAAAAGAGCTAGAGCAGAACAGGACATTAATAATCAAATTAAAACAGAACACTTCCAAAGGCTAAAAAGACACCAAAATAAACACCACTAAAGCTAGGATGATGTACCTATGCTCCCTGCAAACTAATCAAATCAAAGAATCAAAAATGTTCTGTTAAGCCATTGGAAATATAATTACCAGTAAATATTTTCAAAACATACTATCAAAGTACAGGCCATCAGGAAAATATGAATCAACTAAAAGGCAGCTTATTCTTTCCTCCTCCCCTCCAATAAAACTCTTGAATAATATTCACACATTCCTCCCACAATTCTCCTCCCAAGACAAATGCATTTCCTACCCATCTCAGTTTTAAAAGCTTTTCCAAAAAAAGACATTCAGGAGCTAGCAAATAAAACAAACCACTCTTACAACCCACATTTCCACATATTATATCCAAAATTGCTAAAAAATGTACTGTCATTCTAAGCATATATTCAGTCTCACCCTCACTATCAAACTTATTCCTACAGCTTTAAACACTCATTAATATTAATGCTCGCCAAAGCTGTTACTCCCACCGTAGTCACTAAAAGCTAAGCTACAAGTAAATATTACAATAAATTCAAATGTATGACATACTCATGGACAATCCGCAGTGATTCTGACTCAGCTATAGTGCAATAACAGCACTATAAAAGTTAAATAGCCAAATCTATAACAATATGGAAGCTGAAAATTAGATTACTCACATATGCATTAAACAATTACGCAAGGATATGTGAAACTTTTCTTATGCTGAGCTCATTTAGACTATCTCGGTCAACAAAATAAATAAATAAATACATAATTGACTGATTTCTAATAATCTAACTGTTAATATACAAAAATCTGTTGCCATGATATTAGGAGGTCAGAAGAAATTAGCACATGCTAAACTTCTTAACATTAGCGATCCATGTGGAATACCCATACCCTCCACTGAACTACAACTGTATAATGTTTCATAACAAGTAATCCTTTGTAGAGATGCAGAACTACAGACTCTCGCATTCTAAACTGAAAGTATCCTATAGAATAATCCAGTAACCGACAAAATGAGGAAACAGTCCAGAAACACCACAGAAAATTAAAAAAACTGGACCGAAGCAAAGACGCTAAAAATACCCCACTCTTTATTGGCTCCAATAAAGAACAAGCACAGATAAACACTCAATAAATTAAATGCGTTTTCATCCAAGAACCTCCCAGACTTCATCAGAAAATACAAAACAATACAGATACCTGCTTTTAAATAAAGACCCACCCATGAGACAATTAATTCCTGCTAAGCAGTTAAAGAAACAAGCACACAACCTTCATAATGTTAAATATAAAATTTAAAAAATTCTTTTAAAACAGTAAAGAGCATCTGAATAGAATGTTAAATACTAAATGTTAAAAAGCACACCTCTGTGCCAGCAATAAATTATAATTTAGCTGCTCTAAGTTTTAATAAGGGAAGAAGGGAAATGTAGTCATTGAGACCTGGGTGTTTGTTTGCCTCCAAGACTACTTGCCAGTAAGTTTCCCTAAATGGAATTCATAAATTCCAACGCCTTGGATCAACTTATTCACACTTCCACCAGGGGCAGCAATATCCTAGACCTGGTCATTACCAACATGGGAAACCGGTGTTCCACACCAGAGGTCAATTCCTCATTGGTCAGATCCGACCACAAGCTAATCACCCTAGACATCCACATCCAACCCCCACCCCCAGCTAAGGAAACCACTGTAAAAAACTTCTCCAAAGCCAAATTCACACTTCTTAAGACAGAAGTGGCAAACTTCATGACACCCATGCAGAAAGACAATAGAGGTACGACTGCTGAATCCTACACAAATGCACTTTATAAGCACTTACATGAGTGCATGGATCATGCTATCCCTAATAGAACGAATATGCTATCCTCCAAAAAAAGGAAGCCAATCTGGTGGTCCTCTGCCATAAACAAACTCTACAGTAGAAGAAAGAAACTGTTGCAAAAAAGAGTAAAATCCCATGACTGGAGGAACTCCCTGGTCAACCTCACTAAGAAGCTGAGATCCCTCATAAAATCCTCCAAAGCTAGTTACGAAAACAAAATTACCACTGACTCTAAAGATAACCACAAAGCATTCTTTAGCTATGTCAAGAATCTCAATGGCAATGCTCAGATCTGCTCTGAATTACAGCACAATGGCACTAAATATACAGAACCAACTGATATTGCCAAATTCCTGGCAGATAGGTTCAGTGCTAACTTTACCCCCCTCTCATCACCTAGAGGGCCCATCTCTATACCAGAAGAATGCAAAGTTCCTGTAATCATGGCTGCACAGGTAAAAAACACACTCTCCAAAGCCAAGAACACAGCATCCATGGGACCTGACAATATCCCAGGCTGCGTTCTACATGAACTACAGAATTAACTGGCACCCAACCTAAGTAACATGTTCAATCATAGCCTCACCTTAGGCTTTGTGCCCACTGAATGGCACACCGTGACAGTTATCTCACTCCACAAAGGGGGAGCTATGACGGACCTCGGGAACGACTGCCCCATTAGCCTGACAAGCCTGGTCTGCAAAGCCATGGAACATATCATCATGGAACTCATAAATAAAGACATTGGTAATCACCAAACTCTGGACCCTACCCAGTTCAGGTTTGTAAAAGGCAGATCATGTCTCCTAAACCTGATTGACTTCTTTGAAGCAGTCACCAAAGCCATAGATGAGGGTAAGGTGGTTCACACAGCTTATCTAGATCTCGCCAAAGCTTTCAACACCATCTCCCACTCTGGAATTATAGATAAGCTCACTAAACTAGGTATAAATTACTATGTCACAAGATGGGTTGCCAACTGGCTCATGGACAGAACCCACACTGTTAAAGTAGCAGACTCCAAATCCGACTTCAGACTGGTGACAAGTGGAGTACCACAGGGTTCAATCCTGGGTCCTCTCCTGTTTGTTATCTACTTCTCTGAAGTACAGGCTAACACAGACGGTCTTTGGCTAACAAAGTTTGCAGCTGACTGCAAACTAGGAGCCATAATCGAAACTCCTAATGATGTGGACATACTACAAAAGGGCCTCACTGAGACAGATGCCTAGTGTCAAAGCCATGGCCTGAAGCTCAATGCCAAAAAGTGTATTGTCATCCCCTTTGGTAAAAACCTCTGTACCCATGAACTACCACATAAGTGGTAGTCTACATAATGCCAAAAGTGATGAGACCTTGGGACACAGGTGGACAGTAGTCTCTCCTTTGATAATCACATCGCCACAGTGGTCAGGAAATCCTTCTACATAGCTCACCTCATCACAAAAGGTTTTTCATCCAGAAAAAAAGAGGTCATTGTTCCCCTCTACTCATCACTCATTAGACCCATTATAGAGTACAACGCCCCTTTTAGTATGTACCTCACAAGACATCTACAACAACTGGAAAGGCCACAGAAATACCTCACAAAGAGGATTACTGGCCTCAAACTGATGCCCTACGCAGACCGTCTCAAAAAACTCCAGCTTTACTCCATTGTATATCACCTACTCAGAGGCACTCTCTGCCTAACATACAAAGCTATGTCAAACCCAGAGCTGTTGGACATGCTCCACTTAAAGAAATCCCAATCCCTCCGAGCTACACACTCTAGGGACCTAAACCTTGTCACCACAAGAAACAGAACATGTTGGAGGGATAGATTCCTGTCCCAGAGACTTCCCATACTCTGGAACAGACTACCTATCTATGTCAAACAGAACTCCTCATTAGCACTCTTCAAGAAAAATCTTAATGATTGGATGGCAAATAGGAAATTCACCCCAGGGATCATTTCTGTGGCTCTGCTCGACAGGGGCACAGGAAAATAATTTTCTTGGGTAGCAAAAGCCAGTTTACCTATTTGGCTAGGCTTATATAGGCCCTAGGGCTAATAGCCTAGTACCTACCTATGAACCTATGCTAACTTCATTTCCCAAGGACCTCCTGTGATGTCCTTGGATAACAATTCCAAGACAAAAAAATTAATTTAGCCCCCTCACACTGTAGTGTATGCCTAAAAATTGCGTTCTTAGTATTGCACTTTTTAATATCATTAAGGTATTCATATATACGGCACTTTAGTTGCCTCTCAGTTTTCCCCACATAGAATCTATCACACTGACAACATAAGGCAAGATATACTATACCAGAAGTATTACAGTTGGTGTATGTTCTGCCCACCAGCTTCTTGTTTTTCACTTTAATAAAAACACTTTCATCATGAATAATGTGAGTACACTGGGGGCAAGCACCACACCTGTATGTACCTTCTTTTCTATGAGAAAAAACAGGCTTATTCTGGTTTTGCTCTAACAAGTTTTTTATATTCTGTCCCTTTCTATAAATGACCTTAAAGGGTTGGTTCTTAAAAACCTCCAGGTCTGTAAACTCAACAAATCTGTTCCATTCTTTCTCCAGAATACCCTTTAAAAAATAGACATCACCACTAAAATTTGTAAAAAAGGCTCTATTATAGTGTGGATCTATAGCATGATCAGGTGTCTTTTTACCCACCATAAAAGAACCTGTACCTAATATTGGGGGTATTTTCTCTGTCTGCCCATAAATACCTCTTTTTTAACATCCAGGTTCAGGGTCCCAGGGTAGCCTCTTTCCTCAAACATCCTTGCTATGATGTTACATTCAGTGTAAAAATCCTGTCTAATGAGGTCATACGGCTAGCCCTAACCAACTGACCCTTAATAATACCTCTTTTTTGAAAAACAGGATGGACACAAGAATACCAAATGTAGGAATTTGAAAATGTTTTCTTCCTATAAATGTTGGACTTGAAACCTCCTTCAGTCTTAACAATGAAAACATCCAGATAATTCATCAAATCAAAAGTGACCTGATGGGTAAATTCTAAAAATGTAGTAGTTTGTGCCAAATAACCCATTAATTCATCCAGCTTGTGCATAGCATCTCCCCAAAAAAGACAAATTTATTTTTTATTTTATTTTTATTTTAACATTTGTTGACCGGGAAAGTCCGACTAGGTTCCACAGAGCCTGTTTTCAGCGGAGGCCCGGGGAGAAATGCTCCAGATGCATGTCTGTGGAATGTGGGAGGAAACCGGAGTAACCAGAGGAAACCCACGTGAATACAGGGAGAACATGCAAACTCCACACAGAAGGCACCCCAGCCGAGAATCGAACCAGAGAACCTCTTGCTGTGAGGCGACAACGTTAACTGCTGCACCATTGTGCCGCCCATGTCATCAAGGAATCTTTTATACATCTTTCAACATTTGGGAAATGCACTGTTGAAAACAAATTTGTGCTCCCACATAGCCAAAATAATATTGGCATACATGGGAGCACAAATTAGCACCCATTGCAACCCCACCTTCCTGCCAAAGTAATTCCCCTTCAAAAAATATGAAGTTATTCTTGAGAATCAATTCGGCCAACTCTATACAAACAAAAATGTCATTGTCTGGGACACCTTCTTGTAATTGAAGGGCCTCTTCTAACCAAACCAATCCAATATTGTGGGGAATCACAGAAAACAAATCAGTGATGTCAACAGTGACAAAAAATAATTCCTCAGAAAATAATTCCGGCTTTATATTACTTAAAAAGTCCCAGGAATCCAACAAAATATGTTCCTCTCTCTTCCACAAATGTTTCAGTTTCCAATCCAAGTATTTGGCCGGGGGGGGCAGTTTTGGAACCCACTGAGGCCACAACGGGTCTCAAAGGCGGATCATGGGTACTTTTATGTACTTTGGATATTCCAAAAATGGATGATACCCTAGGTTTGTTGTTTTCCAAATATACATAAGTTGAATAGTCAGTAACACCTTGGTCAAACAAGTCCTTAAGGGCAAAATCAATCTTACGATAAGAAATATTAATCTCATTAAGAGAAATCATGCTGTATCTGGTTTCATCATATAAAACAGATCACATCTTACCCTCATAGAGGATCTTGTCCATTAGTACAATTCCTCCTCCCTTGTCTGATTCCATCACCCTCACATTAGGATTAGAACACAAGTCCCGTAATAGTTTTTGTTCTTCCATAGGAAGATTATGTGTAATTTTATAATGAGGGTGCATACGACGCACTTCCCTCTCAAGAACTTGTTCTAAATTCCTAAGCTGGGGGTGGAGGGGGGTGTTGTAAGTACTAAGTTTCTTGGGAGCTGTAGTTTGTGTTGTCAAAGCCCCTTGCCCAAAAATGTGCTCTAAATTCAATTTACGCACAAACATCTTAATGTCTAAAATGACGTTAGACAGATTACGTTTATGGGTAGGAATAAACTTGAATCCCTTCATGAATAATCTGAAAAAATCCAAATTGACTATCACATCACTGTAGTTGAAAATATGGAAGCCAGAATAACTAAAAACATTGTTGTCACATGTAATCATCAAATCACGATTCATCTCCGGTACCTGGGGTGCCCCCCTCCCCTCCAGTATCCCTGTAAAAATGGTTACCCTGATGGTTGTTCAAATTTCTAATCCTTTCAGACCTACGGGGGACAAACTCATTTTCCTGTTCAACATTGTCAATTTCCTGCATGTGTAAGGAAGAATTCTGGTTATTGTGCACATCTTGAAAATCATGGTCATTCTTATTATAATTACTACCTAGATATCCATCACCCTCTTGTGATGTAAAATTATTCTGTACCTTCGGAACAGGGTACTGTTTACTTTCCCTATATTCCTTCAGGTCCCTATATTCTATAGAATAATCCACTTACTTACTACTGAAGCTTGAACATCAATAACCAAAAATGACCTCATTCCACATTTCGAGTGGGATCATCAGCTAAGTCTATATTTCTAACAAAATATTGCTACCCTTCAAACAGTCAAGAACAAAATACTCAAGTTCACTCATTTATCACATAAGAGGAAACATCACTGTGATACCATATATAAAATCAAATGGTAATCAGTCAAGGGAAGAGTCCATTTTTCCCTAACTAATCTACAAGATATTAAACGAAAGCTGGTGTCCACCTTTAAAAACGCACTACTACGCAGAAACCCACAGTATAGCAGTTAAGATTCCCTACAACTACAAATACCCCTGATACCATGGCAACAATGGAACAATCATTCAACAAAACTGTCCTTTGGTATGGAATACTTAAGCCACCAAATTACAAAAAACTAGCAAACTATTTATCTTTCAAAATAACACCTGTCTAGCAAGAATAAGGGTCGCTGTTACAGGAAACCAGGTTACAGCTAGGTAATTGGTTCCTAAGCTACCCTACTAAAAATCAGACTACACTCATGCAGCAAGTGTAAATACATAATAAATAGAGCTAGTCTCCTAATATATAGGATCATAGGACCATAGGAAGTATAAGGCAATTTAGTCATGGGACCATTTGTGCCCATACCCATCCTCAGAATGGACCTCTTATTTTGAGCAGGGCCAAGCCAGTAAAGCCAGGGGTGAATTTGTGAATACATGTCCGATTGTCCAGTTCCCATCTGAAGGAAGATAATGCAGCTCACTGCTTAATCTGCAGTGGGAGATCCAGAGGTAAGGTAGGTGCTGAGTAATGAATGTATGTCTCTCCACACTTGTGCTGGTATTTGAGGGATTGTTTGAAGAAGAAAAGATCCTTGATTACTGAATCCCTAATGGCTCAGAAGGTAAGGTATAGTTCTTGCCACAGGAATCTATGACACACTGAGTAAAGGGGCAATGCTTCCAGTCTTTTTTTTGGTAACTTAATGTTTTTAAGCCAGTAATGTTCTTAGCTAGGAACCTCTGGGAACTTTAAAGTTCTTTGATATGTTTTGTAAGGTACATCCCAAAGGGGGTATTGTATTCAGTAATTAGCCTAAATAATGTTGAATATAACAAGACGATGACCTCATTGGATCTAGATGATATTACCTTGGCAGTCAGCTGTGCTGAGTAGAAGGACTTCCTAACTACTTTTGTTATATGTTGATCAAAGGCGAGAGATTTATCAACCGATGTACCAAGGTGTCTAACAACATCCTCATTTTGGGGTAGGGTATTACCTATGTCATATACTGGGGGAGGGATGATTTATCAAATACAATTATACTGCAATTTTTAGAATTTAATTTATGCCTGTTGTTAGCGATGAGATATTTACAAGTGTAAGTTCTTGCTGCAGGATGTGGGTGTCAGAGGGTGACATCTACTGATTTGTTTAGCCAGAGGATTTGGTTTGTAGTCCGGAGGTCAGAAAAATAAATGTTAAACAAAAGGGCTGTCAGTACAGAGCAACCTGAACCACCACAGATTACCTTCATAGTCTTTGGAGAAGCATCTGACACCTGCAAAATATGGGTTCTGGAACTTATCCAGTTTGTTACCCAGCCTACGCATAGGGATCCATTTGTAATGCAATTAGTTTACTAGCTATGCTAGCATGGGGTATAGTGTCAAACGCCTTGACCAGGTCAAAGAAAGCCATTTGTACAGTGTGGCTGCTGTGTACATCACATAATGCATACAATACAGTGATTTGTTTAAATAGCATTCATGTAATAGCACAACTATAACAATTATTGAACTGAATGAGTGCTTATATTCTTTTACAGAATACAAAAAATAGAGGTAATCCAGAAAGTTCAAGTCAGGTTTGGTATCCCACCTGTGACCCAGAGGGTTACAGGATTAACATGAAAACAGTACAAAAGATTAATCTCGATAAAATCACCTTAGCTAGCAGATCTAGGAGGCTTCTCTATCTGACACCTTTCTTGTGGGAGGAATAAAGATGCCCTGTTGTTGAAGTTTCAAGTAGTTTATTCAGTTAAGTAGGTAGATGGAAGCATGTTCTTGATCTTCAGCACAATAACACTCATTCATCTACCTACTTAACTGGATAAAGTACCTGAAACATTTACAGAATACAGAGATATGTGTAAATAATATTAATATAAAAACATGACTGTAGTAGTTATTGGACTGTAAATGTAGGTTATAATATGACCTGAATGATATGTTGGTTTGAATTGTAACTCTAAAGTAATCTGTTTGTAAATCTTGTTTTAAAAGGTAGTTACTGCCTCTAGGCCCAGGGTCATGTTTTAAACAGTCTGGACCAGTTCCCAGTTAGCCAGTTAGTAGAGTTAAACAAACAAAATAATGATATAGTTGGTGTAAACCTATATCAGAAACAAAAGTTCAGAAATAATATATGTTCAACAAATGTTAAATAAATAAATAAAAATAAAATAAATGTGGTTCTGTAAAGATATTGGGCGTAGGAAATCTAGAAATGCATTTTGATGTTGTAACAATGATTTTAGTATGCATGTGTCAAATCTGCAGTAATAAAATTCAAGATGTAATGTAACGCAACTATTATTCTGAAAGTTATAATTTGTAAAATTATGAGAATGCATTCATCAAAATAAATGCAGAGCCATTGCTTTGATAATTAATTGTTAAAATTATGGGAATGCATTCACCAAAATAAATGTAGAGTCATTGCTTTGCTAATTATCTCTTGGCATGGCAAAACCTATAGCATAAATAATTTTTGTGCTTCTTAGCTAGGAACTTCTGGGATCTCTCTTTTCTAGTTGTTTCATATGTTTTGTGAGGTACATTCCAAAGGGCGTATTGTATTCAATAATTAGATTTTAGAATTACCAATATTTTACATTCTGTGTATACAAACACGATCTGTGGGCATTAACTTGTCAGCTTCACATGAATCTGAAAAATGCTGACAACAGCATTTGTGACAAAAAAATGAAAAAAGGTTACATTATAAACTATAGTTCAAAATGTAGACTATCCACTTTATTGTAGAACACTTGTTAAGTTACATGCATGCTTACAGATGTGGTACTAGGCAATCACCTTGGCCTGCATTTTGAAAATAATCAGTTCAGGAGACTCCTCATGAAGGATGATATTGCCCTTGTGCAGATTAGCAGTAAAAAGCATTTTATAATTACTTGTGAGAAGTCACTGTTTGAAAAGAACTGCAGAGTAATATTAGTACAGTTCAAGATTTAAAAAAAAGATCAAGTCATGGTCATAAATGGAAACCCTTTGAAAATATTCTGAACAGGCAAACCCTATGCATAAGCATGGTAGTGATTATTTAAATCTGTAGACTCCTAAACAGCAAAATCCTGTCTAATCCTGGCTTACTGACAGAACCCAGACTGTAAAAGTAGCCAACTCCAAATCCAGCTCCAGACAAGTGACAAGTGGAGTACCTCAGGGTTCAGTCCTGGGACCACTCTTGTTTGGCATCTACGTCTCTGAAGTACAGGCCAACACTAAGGGACTCGGGCTAACAAAGTTCGCAGATGACTGCAAACTGGGAGCCATTACTGAATCCCCAAATTATGTGGATATTCTACAAAAGAACCTTACAGAAACAGATGCTTGGTTCCAGCGCCGTGGGCTCAAGCTTAATGCCAAGAAATGTATAGTTATCCCCTTTGGGAAAAAACATGTACCCATGAATTACCACATAAGTGGCAGTACACTAAACACTGAAAGTGTGATGAGAGACTTAGGGACACAGGTGGACAGTGGTCTCACCTTCGATAACCACATTGCCACAACAGTCAGGAAATCCTTCTATGTGGCACACCTCATCACTAAGGGCTTTTCATCCAGAAGAAAGGAGGTCATGGTCCCACTGTACTCATCCCTCATTAGACCCATTATAGAGTACAATGTCCTGTTTGGTATGTACCTCACAAGACATCTGCAACAGCTGGAAAGGCCGCAGAAATACCTCACTGAAAGAATCACAGGCCTAAAGCAAATGCCCTATGCTGACCATCTAAAAAAACTCCAGCTATATTCTGTGGCATATCGTCTAATCAGAGGCGATCTTTGCTTAACATACAAGGCCATGTCAAACCCTGAGCTGTTGGACATGCCCCACTTAAAGAAATCCCAATCCCTCAGAGCCACACGCTCCAGGGATCTAAACCTTGTCATCACAATGAACAAAACATGCTGGAAGGATAGGTTCCTGACCCAGAGACTCCCCATACTCTGGAATAGACTGCCCATACATGTCAAGCAGAGTGCCTCCTTGGACCTTTTCAAAAGGAACCTTGACAATTGGATGGGAGGTAGGAAATTCACCCCGGGGATTACGTCAGTTGCCCTGCTAGACAGGGTCCAGGGAAGTAAATATTGTGGGAAGAAATATCCAGGGAATTATTATGGCTAGGCTTGTATAGGCCCTAGGGCCGATAGCCTAGTACCAACCTATGAACCTATGAACCTATAACATAAGGGTAACATAATGTTTCTGCAGCTGGGAATGGAAAATGTGGAGGAAAGGTGCTAGGGTTTCATGGCAGGTCTGAAACTGGTTAGTGTGTTCTCAGATAGGATGAATGTTATTTGGTTTAGAATGTTACAAAACACAGCAAGGACTGTTAACGTTTCTTTAGGATGGGCACTAATAGACTAGGCACTTGGTAGTGTTCCTGATATAACAAGTAGATACTGTGAGATCAGGCATCCTCAATGTACTGCATATTAAAAGAGGACGGAGAGTGAATCGGAAAAAATGAAGGCTGTTTTGTTATTGTTGAAAAAATAAAGGACTTGTTATTATTGCCAAGAAACATCTAAGGAAGACAACCACCCTTATTTATTTTTTTTGTGGGGGAGCATGTACCTCTTGACTATGCTGATTAACACAACCTTGCCCATTTTGATGAGCCGACCAGAGTGCAGCCATCACATGACCTGCTACCAGGGAATTTTTACTTTTTACCTTATCGTATCCGTGACTATCACATAAAGGCTCTAGGAGTTGGTATGCAGTGGGTATAATGTGGTGCCATCATTCACTTCCACACGTGATGTAGCCCCTCAGGAATCTCTGACCCTCTTTGTGAGCAGATGATTCAAATATGGACTCTGGTATACAGCAGGCATACATTCAAAGGAAATGATCAATTTGGCAGGATCATCAGCCTCCACAATGGTGGTGGAGGCATGGCAAGCAGACAATGCTATTCCATTCCACTATTTCCCTGTGCCTTTCTCCAGCACCCAGGCTTCTAACAAAACAAAAGGCATTTGGGTTTCTAGTCATTATTCTATCACTGTATGTTATGGAGCCTGCAGAACTACACTGACAGCTCCTGGTACTGGCTGTGGTGTGGGATTGGAAACCTGATTTTAATAATGAGGTTCAGAGGCAGCCTAATAAAGGGATGATGCTCCCTCCCATGTAAATCCCAAGTAAATCAGCAAACACAACTAGCTGTTATGCATACACTTATACTAACTAAAACAGTCCAAGAAGCACTATATACATATACATATATATATATATATATATATATATATATATATATATATATATATATTTAGGGTCTATATCAGTTCATCAAAACATCTGAAGTTCGAACACCATATGTTTGAACTTCAAACCACGAACTGCAAAAACATCGAAGTCTTAAAACAGCGATTTTTTTCTTCAGGGAAAAAAATCGCTGTTCCAAGAAACACACACGCAACACAAACACACCAAAACAACATCAATCCACACACATGCACTCAAAATCCTACATCTAACCCTACACTAAACTGTACATACACTACTACCTATCCACTTACATTAACCCAAACCCTAACCCTTAGGTCCATCACTGTCACACACTCACCTGACCCGCGCCCTAACCTTAACTCACCTATCCCGCCCTAACCCTAAAGTCTTTCACTATTGCACACCCACCTCACCCGTGCCCTAACCCTAACTCACCTAACCCACGCCCTAACCTTAACATCCACGCAATCGCACACATACCTGTTCCCGACCCATAACTTCCCACCACAGTCCTGATTCTCGCAAAGCCACAGAAACGGCCCACCAAATTCTTTCCCTGGGAAACTGGGAAATAATTTGGTGGGCCGCGGCTTCGCGATTACCAGTGTTTGAACTTTACAGTTCGAACATCTGGTATTCGATATTCAGCCATTTCGACGGATTGACATAAACCCTATATATATATATATATATATATATATATATATATATATATATATATGCACACACACACACACACACACACACACACACACAAACATGGCTCTGTGCATATGTTGTACAAAACCTCTAAAACTTGGCAAGGTGACAATTGTGGGAGAAACATCAACACTTAACACTAAGATGGCAGCAGTACAGCAATTTGCTTCTCTGCAGATGCAGACCCTGTCCAAAATATCCTGCACTTCCCCCTCATCTCTCAGAGAATATGTAGTCCATGATTGTAGCTCACTGTCCTGAAAAACATGTACCAGCTTGAATGCAGCTTCCAAGGCACACATGGCAGTAAAAATTGCCCTTGGCCCACTGCCACAACAGCATTTGGGCACCATAGCAACTACACTCTGAATATATAACATTTTCCTGTTTGTAGTAATTTAGTATGGTGTTCAGTGCTACATCATAAGCTAGTAAAACAAACCTACTGTTTTTGACTATAGCGTATTTGTTTAAGATGAGAACTTACTGCATCAGCAAGCGTATTACCACAGAGCAGCTGGTGCTTTTAATATAGGTGATATGCAACAAGCTTCCTGTCTCTCTTTCAGGATATATTATAATGTACAGTAACTTAATCCAGAAGTGGCTGAAGAAATGCAGAAAAGGAAAGAAAGACACACAAAGAAGTTCATATTTTATTTCATTAAGTGAAATAATTTCTCATTTGAAATCTTTGCATTTCATGAATATATGGCTCTTCAATGGCCAATGGTGACTAGATAAGTAAATAATTCAGATTATTAAAATAAATATTTCTTCATAAAATATGTACTTTAAAAGGGAATGTTAGGACCAGACACAGTACAACCTCAGTATTTTTCATTCAGGGTGCATTAGAGAAATGACTCAGTGAGACAGGAAATACTGACATAGCTGCACAAATGTGTTATTCAACGACTTGTATGTTTTATGTGTTTTTCTCCTCTGTGAATATCAACCATCAACCTCCATCCTGTTGGTCGAAGGCCTGTTTGTTCCTTGGGTACTGTAGCTGTAGCTGTATGAGTCTGAGAGCTGATTAGAGGAGGCTATTGACCAAGCTGCCACTAAGGACTCTCTGCCCTTGCCTGCACTACACCAACCACCTGTCACACAGGCAGAGAGTGCCCTTGTCCTAATGGCCTGAGGTTATAGCATTACACCACCATAGATCAGGGTTGTCCATGCTTCAGCAGCAGAACCTAATTGTCTCCAGGTTTGGGAACTACACAACACCCCCACTCCAGTGATTGAAACATTTCCCATTGTAGGCTATGAGAGTGTCCCGATTAGCCCTAGTTCACACCCTTATTTGCTGACATGACTGCTCACATCACAGTAGGGTCCAACTATACCTTCCCCTAATGTGCTTGTGCATGCACCTACATACTCATAGAGGGATACTCCATCTGGTTTGATGACACCAAATTCATTTCTCGGGTCTCATTGCTTTCCATTGCTGCATGTACAGCAGGTGAAAACTGCCATTGCCTCCTCCAGGTATTAACAAGCTTATACCAGTTGCTCAGTACCACTCTCCCAGGGCCCAGGTCATTAGTCAGTCCCAGGTTTTCTAGGTTGTAGTCAGGTCTTTTTTCCTCTATAGCCTAGATCCAACCAATAACTTGTAGTTTAATATACAATTACTTCTTTCTTCTTAAAAATTTCAAAAGGTTCTTGATTTCTTGAGTGAACGATGATTTGATACGTCTCATACACTGATGTGACATTTGAAACCTGGCCAAAAGAGTTCTCTATGGGATTATAATTGTATTACTCATGGACATCTAATGCTGTGCATCAGACAGAAATAAAATAAAAGCCACAACTGTTTTGCAAGGAAAATGAGCCCTCACGATTTCACTCACACACAGCTATACAAAAGCGGAACAGAATAGTAAACTTTTGCTGTGGCAATCGGACAGGCCATTATATGCTGGTTCTGTGATAATAATATTCACCTTAACAAATTGCAAATCCTATTTCTTTCATATCTTCATCAGGGAGTCTTACTGTATAGCTCACACTACTAGGACTTAATAAAGGACAGCAAAAGTCATCTGTTACAACTCAGTCACTACTAGGCACTTGAAAGTTATCTAAACAATACATGCTGTAAACACATTTTTCTTCTTGTGATTAATCTTGTTAAACTCTTCTATAAAGCTAAAACTATTAGAAAAAAACTCACAGTACATGCATGCCAGTCTAACACTATCCATAAACTGTTGTTTTTAATTTCTAAAAATAATAAAAGCCACAGTAACATAACTAAAATAATAATACATGGTTGTTTGTGATTGATGGTGATATGTATGCATGACTGTTGGTGTTTAAGCACAAGAGATAATTCTTAGTCAACAAACACATGCAGAATGAATATTTTGTACATGACCTAGTCATTACCAGCATGAGTGACTGATGTTCCACACCTGAAGTCAACTCCTCATTGGTCAGATCCGACCATAAGCTAAACACCCTAGATATCCGCATCCCGCCCCCACCCACCATTAAGGAAACCATGGTAAAAAATTTCTCCAAAGCCAACTTCATGCTTCTTAAGACAGAAGTGGCGAACTTCATGACACCAATGCAGATGGACAATACAGTTATAACTGCTGAATCCTACAAAAATGCACTCTATAAGCACTTACATGAGTGCATGGATCGTACTATTCCAAACAGTACCAAGACGCTATCCTTCAAAAAAAGGAAGCCAATCTAGTGTTTCCCTGCCATAAACAAACTCTACAACAGAAGGAAGAAACTGATGCAAAAGAGAGTAAAATCCCATGAGTGGAGGAGCTCCCTGGTCAGCCTTAGTAAGAAGCAGAGATCCCTTATAAGATCCTCCAAAGCTAGCTATGAAAACAAAATCACCACTGATTCTAAGGGCAACCACAAAGCATTCTATAGCTATGTCAAGAATCTCAATGGCAACACCCAGATCTGCTCTGAGTTACAGCACAATGGCATGAAAATTACAGAACCAACTGATATTGCCAATATCCTGGCAGATAAGTTCAGTGCTATCTTTACCCCCTTCTCACCCCAAAAAGGGCCCATATATATACAGGAAGAATGCAGAGTCCCTGTAATCACATCTATGCAGGCAAAAGCTACACTGTCTAAAACCAAAAACACAGCATCCATGGGACCGGACAACATCCCAGGCTGCATTTTACATGAACTTCAGAATGAACTGCCTCCCCACCTAAGCACCATGTTCAATCATAATCTCACGTCAGGCTTTGTGCCCACTGAATGAAGCACAGCAACAGTTATCCCACTCCACAAAGGGGGAACCACCACTGATCCCGGGAACTATCACCCTATTAGCCTGATGAGCCTGGTTTGCAAGGCCATGGAACGTATCATCATGGAACTCATAAACAAAGACATTGGTAACCTCCAAACTCTGGACCCCACCCAGTTTGGATTTGTGACAGACATGCCTTCTGAACCTGATTGACTTCTTTGAGGCAGTCACCAAAGCCATAGATGAGGTTAAGGTGGTTCATACAGCCTATGTTGACCTTGCCAAGACTTTTGACACCATCCCCCATTCTGGAATTATAGCTAAACTCACTAAACTAGGTATAAATCCCTACATCACAAGATGGGTTGCCAACTGGTTCACTGACAGAACCCACACTGTAAAAGTTGCAGACTCCAAATCTGACTTCAAACCAGTGACAAGTGGAGTACCACAAGGTTCATTCCTGAGACCTCTCCTGTTTGATATCTACTTCTCTGAAGTATAGGCTAACACAAAAGACCTCTGGCTAACGAAGTTCGCAGATGACTGCAAACTAGGAACCATAGTCAAGTCCTCAAATGATGTGGACATCCTACAGAAGGGCCTCACTGAGACAGATGCCTGGTGTCAGAGGCATGGCCTCAAGCAGAATGCCAAAAAGTGCATTGTCATCCCCTTTGGTAAAAACTGTACCCATGAACTACCACAAAAACGGGAGTTTACTTAATCCCGAATGTGTGATAAGAGACCTTGGGACCCAGGTGGACAGTATCTCTTTTGATAATCACATCACCACAGTAGTCAGGAAATCCTTCTATGTGGCACACCTCATCACAAAAGGGCTCTCATCCAGGAAAAAAGAGGTCATTGTTCGCCTCTACTCAGCACTCATTAGACGCATTATAGAGTACAACGTCCCTTTTGGAATGTACCTCACAAGACATCTGTAGCAGCTGGAAAGGCCACAGAAGTACCTCACAAAGAGGATTACTGGCCTCATACAGATGCCCTACACTGAACCTCTCAAAAAACTCCAGCTTTACTCTGTAGCGTATCGCCTACTCCGAGGAGATCTCTGCCTAACATATAAAGCTATGTTAAACCCAGAGCTGTTGGACATGCTACACCTAAAGAAATCCCAATCCCTCCGAGCTACACGCTCTGGGGACCTAAATCTTGTCACCACAATAAACAGGACATACTGGAGGGATAGATTCCTGTCCCAGAGACTTCCTATACTCTAGAACAAGCTACCCATCTATGTCAATCAAAGTTCCTCATTAGCACTCCAAGAAAAATCTTGATGAGTGGATGTGAAATAGGAAATACATCCCGGGGATCACGTCTGTGGCTATGCTCGACAGGGGCACATGAAATTAACTTTCTTGGGTGGCGTAAGCCAGAGAACCTTGTTGGCTAGGCTTACTTAGGACCTTGGGCTTATAGCCTAGTATCTACCTATGAACCTATGAACCAATACCCTATGAGTTATTACTGAACTTACTGGTGAACACCATCAACTAAGCAATGCATAGCTATTTAGTGTTGTAGGACTAATCACTATACACACAGACCCTCGCAAGTATATATATATATATATATATATATATATATATATATATATATATATATATATGTGTGTGTGTGTGTGTGTGTGTGTGTGTGTGTGTGTGTGTGTGTGTGTGTGTGTGTGTGTGTGTGTGTGTGTGTGTGTGTGTGTTTGTGTGTGTGTATAGTATGACAAGTAACACACCCTCCTTTAGTGCAGACGATTTGTGGGTTCTATTCCTACATGAGGTAGATGGATTGCTAATGCTGAGGTGCAACATATGGGTGTGTTGTCCATCAGCTAGGATGTTAAACCAAGGACCCATCTAACTGAGTCTGCGGTGGCCAGGTGAGTGTAAAGATCTCTGGCACCTATTGAAAAGGCCCATAACACCTGTTTTGGATACTTTCAATTCACACCCATACCTCCTTGTGGCATGTAGAACTTTTTTTTGGGGGGGGGGTCCTGGCTTCTTTAACTAATTAACTTATCAAGTAGTAATATGTATTATCAGAAAGGGCAAAGAGTTATTAACAAAATTAAACATTAGTCGAGGATATCCTACAGTAGAGAAATTAAGCTTTGTTTGCCAGTTATTATTCATATTTCCATATTTATGTAAATATTTTCATAACTGAGAGACCTACATGTTATTGAGGTGTATGGTGTGAAGCATGCCCATTTTATGTTTCTGAATCAGTCTGCCATTTTAGGTGCCATCTTTTGCATATTCCATATGGCTTATTTGCTTGGGTTCCTCAATTCCATGTTATTATGCACGCATTAGTATGTGCTGCATACAGTACTATTTTGCCCTTTATATGACTGCACTGTGGCTTACAAATGCTTACACTTTGTGTGTTGTAAATAATTTTTGCTGCTCAATCTGCTTCTTATCTAGAAATCTTTTTACATAAAGGAGCCAAATATGTTCCTTCTTAATACTTTTTCTTATGAATTTGAAACTAAACTGCTATGTCTTATATAGAGAAGTGTAGCTAGTGTGGGGTAAAGGGGGTAGTAACCCCACATTGATCTTGGCATTCAGAAATGAATGCTGGTATTGCACAGAGCTGGATCATAACTGAAAAAGCGAATTGGGTCAACAAACGTAAAAAGTCAAGCCACAGCAACTCCAAAACGCGAAACGCTGCCACTCACAGTGTGAAGTCAGCTCAAAGCCAAAGATAAAATTACCAAGCCACTTGTAAAAACAAGTAATTTTAATGTATACTGTAACAGTCGACATAGCGAGCTTCATCAGAACAGTTACTTAATTATAAAACTCAGTTTAAATACCCAGTTTGGCGCCAAAACAGAGCTGATCTTAAAGTTACACTAACATGTCAATCTAATAAAAAATTAAAATAAACTTTATATAAAGCATTTTATGTGCAATCATCACCCATCTAATAATAGCAGGGGTTTGATAGAAAAAGAATCATTAATCCCTGGAGGTGTCGTGGCGTCAGTAAAAACCTGCCACCATAGTTTCCTATAAGCTAAGACATTCTTAGTATTCCCACCTCTAGGATTTCATTTTACTATCTCTAAAATAGCAAATTTAAAAATATGATCCATTCCATTTTCTAAAATATGTTTGGACAAAGCGTTTTTAGTGTCCTTCTTTTTAATACAGTACAGATGTGAATATATCCTCTGCCTAAATTGTCTTTCAGTCACCCCTATATAGTAAGAAGAACAAACCGAGCATAAAGCTACATAAACTAACATACTAGATCTACAATTTCCCTTGTAAAAATAAATTTTGTCTGATTAATATTGTTCAAAATTACACTACTGTACTCATAAATAGAAGAACATTGGTGACAAGTCCAACATTTTGTGGTATTTGACACACTATTGCCTATTTCAGTTTTAACCTCTTCTAAAATATTCTTTAAATTCTTACCCAGTTTATACACAAATTGTGGTCTGGGACCTACTATATCTGCTATTTCCTGTACATCTGTTAGTATATGCCAGTTTTTAACCATAATGTTTTTAATAACATGGCTGAATGGTCCATATTCAATAATACATGCTCTATTAAAATTTTTATTTCCTTTTGTATTAGAACATTCAGCAATAGCATGATTATTAGTGACGCTTAGATCAGTGCCTATATTGACTGCTGAGTTACAATTACTGTTTGTACCAAGTATTGGTGTGTATTTTATCCCCCACTGACTAATAACATATGTAGTAACATCTTTCATTAAATCTACCTTATATCCCCTATCTCTAAAAAGGGCTGCAATATATTTAATTTCATTCATCATATCAGAATAATTGGAAGGGAAGTCATTCTGATAGCCCTAATACACTGGCCCTTAAAGATATTTCTTTTCATTCTAATGGGATGATAGCTGTGAAAATCTAAGTAGGAATTAGTAAATGTAACCTTCCTATGTATAGTAGATTTAAAACTGTTGTTGTCAGCAGAAATCAAGGTATCCAAATCACGTTTTTTACTACTAGTAAGAGAAGTGAATTTTAAAAAATCATTGCTAGTGTTCAAAAACGTAAAAAAGGCCAAAAAGGAGGTACTATCCCCATTCCATAAAATGTAGATGTCATCCAGGTAACGGGAATAATAGGTGACATTCTTATAATAGGCACTGTTAAATATAGTGTTCTCTTCCCAATCAAGCATAACCAGGTTAGCAAACATGGGAGCACAGGCCATAGCTACACCTTCATAGAAGATAAAATTATTATCTAGAACAATGCTCATTAATTCGACCAATAAGGAGATCCTATCCCAACTCATCTTGGTATGTTTTCTCAAACTTCTAGTAAAAGCCTCAAGACCTTCTTCCATTGGGATGCAACTGAACAAATCTATTACATCTATAGAAGTAAAAAGTAAGTCATTACTATTCAAATTGACTGGGAAGTTTCTTAAAAATTCCCATGAATCCTTCACCAAGTGGTGCAAGTCCTCATAGATAGGTTTCAGTAAAGTATCTATAACCACCCCAATAGGAAAGGTCTTGGACTTGCTCCCAGATATAATTGGACGAAACGGGGGATTCATGTGGTCCTTATGGACCTTAGGAATACCTATAATTGTCGCTAGTGTAGGAAATTCGACTGTCATAAACTCATATAAATCCTCAGATATTCTTTGTTCTAACAAGTATTCTTCCAAGTACATATCAATCCTCCTGTATGCTATATGTACTTCGTTCAAAGAAATCACTGAATAATTGCCAGAATTATGTAAAATATCATGAATACTGGCACTGTATGTAGTAGCGTCGAAAAACACTATGCCACCCCCCTTAACGGGTTTCATAATTCTAATGTCATGATCATATTTGAGACCACTTAAAATCCTATGTTCCTCATCAGAAAGATTTTTTTGAACTTTAAACATTTTACTTTTGTTGTTTATTTTATAAATCTCCTTAACAACCTTTTTGTCATAAGACAAAACATTAGGGTTACTAATAGGAATAAACAAGCTTTTCTTTCTCAATGTATGATGTTTGTCAGAGATGTTACATTCTTTGTTGTTAAACATAATAGCTAGGTTCAGCTTCCTAGTGAACTGCTTTAATTCCAGTATGCTGTCGACTAAACGAAAACTAGGAGTGGGTATAAATTTCATACCCTTAGAAAGCAGACTAAAATGAGCCTTTTCTAATTTAACATTACTATAATTGAAAATCTTAAAGTTCTTATATTCACAAATCACACCGTCAATGATACTAATATCATTATCTTCTGTCCCATATACGGTGCCTCTAGAAATGCTAGTTTCAGGACTCAAATTTATTACTTCTTTCTCCATTTTGCTCCTTTTTTCCATTTCCCTTGATTCACTTTTCTGGGTGATGGAAAAAAATCTTCCTCAAAATTGTCAAAATTGTCACTACCTAGTTTATAATTACCCTGAGAGTGTGTTTCAACACTATATTTAGAACTTCCCCATCTATAGCTTAAATGTCTCCTATACTGATCTTCGTCCCTCTGTATTTTCTTACATTTACGTTCAAAAGCCTTTTTTGCTCTGGCATCAGCTAATGCAAACTGTTTAAAAAATAACTTCTCCCACTGTGCGAAGGCTAAATCCTGTAAAATAACATTGTTGAGCTTCTCTACATCAGTTATAAATTTGCATAGCTTAACATCATTATGCTTAATAAGTAATTTCATAAATTCAACACCAAATGTATCAAACAAAGAATTAAACTCAGATTCAACTTCAGTACTTAAATCTATGCTCAAAGGTAGTTTAAAAACCTTAAACCCATAGGCACTATATTCAATGAAATACAATGATTTAAATAGGCATTGTCCAATTTCAAAGCATTTATAGTGTTCAGTTTTTTGCCAAAAAGGTAAATAATGTCCTTTGAAGTTCCTTTACATTCAAGGCGAAAATCAGCAGAATTATCTCCAGGAACATTATCAAATTTGCAATCATGACCAAAAAATTCTTGTAAGACATTCTGCTTGTTAATAGCCCCAAAGTTGTTAAATGTATTAGATTTTTTCACTAAATTAGGAACTGTACCTTGATATTGGTTGCGCTCACCATCACATGAGCATATGTACGAACTGTTTGTGTATTTTTAGGTTTAGTCCCAGTACGCCTCGCTTCCTCGGTAAGGTTCCCAAAAGAGAAATCAAAAGTAAAGTCAGTAACATCCGCTCTGTTGTTATCCAATGTACTGACTGTACAAGGTAAGTCTATTCCACAATCTACTGTAGGAACTCGTTCCTGCCCATTGGGTATGTCAGGAGATGAGGTAGAAGGTATTTCTTCACTCGCATTACCATTGTATCTCTTACAAGGCGTTCCTTCCCTCAACGGAACGCGTTTGAGAGACAAACCAAAAGTTTTGTTAGCTGAAGTACTAAGCTGCGGTTCCCCCGCTCCGAAACCCTTGCTGAACATCTCCACAATTTTAGCTACCTCCCCACGCAATGATGAAACATCGGCTGGTAAGCTGGCTAGTTCATTGCAATAATCAGGTGAGGTGCCACTGGTGGAACTGTGAGAGGAATCCATAACCACAACTGAAAAAGCAAATTGGGTCAACAAACGTAAAAAGTCAAGCCACAGCAACTCCAAAACGCGAAACGCTGCCACTCACAGTGTGAAGTCAGCTCAAAGCCAAAGATAAAATTACCAAGCCACTTGTAAAAACAAGTAATTTTAATGTATACTGTAACAGTTAAGCGCTATCACTCGACATAGCGAGCTTCATCAGAACAGTTACTTAATTATAAAATTTAGTTTAAATACCCAGTTTGGCGCCAAAACAGAGCTGATCTTAAAGTTACACTAACATGTCAATCTAATAAAAAATTAAAATAAACTTTATATAAAGCGTTTTATGTGCAATCATCATCCATCTAATAATAGCAGGGGTTTGATAGAAAAAGAATCATTAATCCCTGGAGGTGTCGTGGCGTCAGTAAAAACCTGCCACCATAGTTCCCTATAAGCTAAGAAATTCTTAGTATTCCCACCTCTAGGATTTCTTTTTACTATCTCTAAAATAGCAAATTTAAAAATATGATCCATTCCATTTTCTAAAATATGTTTGGACAAAGTGTTTTTAGTGTCCTTCTTTTTAATACAGTACAGATGTGAATATATCCTCTGCCTAAATTGTCTTTCAGTCTTACCTATATAGTAAGAAGAACAAACCGAGCATAAAGCTACATAAACTAACATACTAGATCTACAATTTCCCTTATAAAAATAATTTTTTGTCTGATTAATATTGTTCAAAATTACACTACTGTACTCATAAATAGAAGAACATTGGTGACAAGTCCCACATTTTGTGGTATTTGACACACTATTGCCTATTTCAGTTTTAACCTCTTCTAAAGTATTCTTTAAATTCCTACCCAGTTTATACACAAATTGTGGTCTGGGACCTACTATATCTGCTATTTCCTGTACATCTGTTAGTATATGCCAGTTTTTAACCATAATGTTTTTAATAACATGGCTGAATGGTCCATATTCAATAATACATGCTCTATTAAAATTTTTATTTCCTTTTGTATTAGAACATTCAGCAATAGCATGATTATTAGTGACGCTTAGATCAGTGCCTATATTGACTGCTGAGTTACAATTACTGTTTGTACCAAGTATTGGTGTGTATTTTATCCCCCACTGACTAATAACATATGTAGTAACATCTTTCATTAAATCTACCTTATATCCCCTATCTCTAAAAAGGGCTGCAATATATTTAATTTCATTCATCATATCAGAATAATTGGAAGGGAATTCATTCTGATAGCCCTAATACACTGGCCCTTAAAGATATTTCTTTTCATTCTAATGGGATGATAGCTGTGAAAATCTAAGTAGGAATTAATAAATGTAACCTTCCTATGTATAGTAGATTTAAAACTGTTGTTGTCAGCAGAAATCAAGGTATCCAAATACGGTACACCGTTACTACTAGTAAGAGAAGTGAATTTTAAAAAAATCATTGCTAGTGTTCAAAAACGTAAAAAAGGCCAAAAAGGAGGTACTATCCCCATTCCATAAAATGTAGATGTCATCCAGGTAACGGGAATAATAGGTGACATTCTTATAATAGGCACTGTTAAATATAGTGTTCTCTTCCCAATCAAGCATAACCAGGTTAGCAAACATAGGAGCACAGGCCGCTCCCATAGCTACACCCCTGGTTTGCTTGAAAATTTCAGAGCTGGATCATGGCCAAATGGAGCTCTAGGCAAGGTAATGGGCCAATGGCCCAACCTTACCAGTATTACATTACTTGGCTTCTCTTCCCAGTTACCATAAACTCTGTTTAAACATGTCAGAGTGGATACTATTTTCTTCTTTACTTTTTCAGTCATTAGATATTTGGATTTCATTAAAAAACTTCAAATTTTAGAACGCAAACAGTTTTAACTATTTACTACACAAAATAGTTTCACATTAACAACTGACTTAGCATGAGCAACTGTACACGTTTCTTCCCTTGAAACTTGCATTCATTGAAAGTAAATTGAAACTTGCATTCATTGAAAATGCATGTGACCAGTGGTGGATTAAGTGCACCTTGAGCTCTGGGCTGTTTTCCAACCATGACCCCCACCCCCACGCAACACACACACAGTTTAGAATCATGTATAAATGCATGGGTTCATTGATTCACCTTCCTGATTGTTTTAAGTTACTGCTTAACTGAGGAATAGTGAAGCAATAATGAAAATACCCATTTCAGAGCATTTCCATCATAAAAGGCAACTCAAACTGCTGTCATTACAATCCACCAATTCCTGCAATCATCAATTACAGCCAGTTTATCGAGTGTAAACACATCACATGTTGGATTGTGATAAAAATGGCCACAGTAAAAGTATTCCAATTTGCTTTACACAAATGTACACTAATCCCGCAAAGATGGACTAATGACAACTTTTATTAGCACAGCAGGGTCAGTTATTTTTATCCACAAACATCCCCCCGAATCTAGTAATTATAGCTACATTGTTGACTGCATCCTTCTCAGATGTCTCTGTCAAAAAATAATAATGATCAGTTACATATTTTGTTTGTTTCACATAAACACACAGTAGCAAAAGTATTCCAGCTTTATTCATAGACACACTAGTCTTGCAAAACCAGATTAAAGTCTGTTTGAAAATGACCAGATATGAGCACAAGGTATTCTTATCTACAAATAGCCCCTTCCAGCAAATATAGCTGCTTTGTTAACTTTGTACACCCCTTGTTATGAAGAAATACAATTACATGTGCTTCAATGCTAGTTTTGGACTATATGAAACTGTGTGAAGATCACTGGCATCATACCACGTTTAAATACAAGACTATTTATGAGAGCATAAGAAATATTAACCACCTGACAACATATGCTAAGTCAGTGTGCACACTTTTGGCAGAAGTAAGTCATCTGAATTCCACAATAAACAGGATTATTACTAATGCAGAGGTTACTGTTGGCAAACAGCTTTGTATTTCAGTGCCTCATCTACTGCTGCCCTTGAAGCATAGATTGTCCATGTTGTATTAAACGGTTGGTGTGCTGGTGATATTGCCATAGCATTTCCTGAACTAGATCAGGTATGCAATAGGGAATAGCTGGCAAATAACGGCAACAGACTCATAGCTACTAGGCATGCAGTCCTGAATACCTTTACCTAGCCCAAATTCCCAATTGCTCCAAAACACTGTCTGGTTAAGTGACTCAGTATCGCACATCAGGTACATAAAGGTGGAAAGGTTGATACCCTGCACCCTTGCCACAGGAAGCAGCTCATTAACAAAAGAGAACTTTAATCCTCTGCACCAACTGCCAGAATAACAGTTTTTAACTAAATGCAGAAATTCTTTACAGTGTGAGCTTGTTGAGAAGACTGTATCACAATAAAAATCAGCAACGACTACAGAATGGATTTTGAAGATCAGACTGTTCTGATCATGCCAAACATAATGCAGACTATATAATCTGGCAAATGTCAACCTCTTTGCAGTTTCTAGAGACTGCAAAGAAGGTACTGCAAAGCATTACTAAAATGCAACATGTTAAGACTATGAAAATGCAACATGTTTGGACTGTATTACACAACCCAAATGATTAATGAATTAATTCATTATTTACTGCAACGAATAAATCAAAACAAGCAGCAGCTTTTGTTCAACAACCTACAAGTCATACAGAAATCAGAAGTATTACTGCAAATAACATACTGCTTTATTTTTTGGAGGGGGGGGGTTAAATGCTTGCAGGACAACTATATCTCATTTTTGACCTCCCTACTTCTCTATGATTAAAATAGTTATTCCCTCCAGCATCCCTCAGTACAGGCCTGACCTTGACCTACTTGGATGGTTAATAATGTTGCATTCCAACAGTGTACACCTCCAGGTTCATCAGTGGCAAATGGGTATCACTTACATTTGGATTTTATTTAAAATGCATTTATTTTACAGAAAAAAAATACTGAGAGCCATTGAAAAAATCTCACATTGAAAAGTGACTAAGCATGAGAAAAAGCAAATGTATCTTCTGTTGAAACTCAGATTTAGTGAAAATAAATATGGGAACACATTAAACTAGGCAATGTTAGCGTTGTTGCCTCACAGCAAGAGGTTCTCCCGTTCGATTCTCGGCTGGAGTTCGGGGAGGGCCTTCTGTGTGGAGTCTACATGTCCTCCCCGTGGGTCGAGTGGCGTTCCGAAAGACATTCGTGAATGGGCGTGTCTTTGTTGAAGGTTGGGCATTGAGCTGGCAACTCGACACCATGAAAATCTACTGCCAATCATTAGCGGACCGGAGTTCCGCTGTGGCGACCCCTAACCAGGAAAAGACGAAAGACAACAACATTAAACTACAAGAGAGATGGTAGGATTCATACTTAACTGGAATGGAGTGAAGTACTAATTAGCGCCCAAGTGGAGGATGCAGGAATTCAAAAGACAAATGTGAAACACATTTGCTAACAGTCTGGAACAGACCACTGGATACAAGTGTCCCTTTTCAGGAGCAGCTTGGAAATATTGTCTGGTGAAGTAACTTGGCAGAATCACACAGAAGACAAAAAGGCTGAGGGAATCAAACCATGTACTACTGGAAGCAGCTCTTTAACAGCTCATAATTTTAGTTATCTGCACAACAGTGTTATTTATACCTGTGTGCCTGAAAAAAAAAAAGCAAGCCAAGTTAAAATGAATTCATAGTTAAAATTACTAACATTAAACATATAGCTTCATACTATCAGATTTATTCACAACTAAATAAACAATGTCAACATTCAGCAGAAGAAGGAAACCAAGGCTTACATCCAAATAACATGGCCCAACATGATTATCCTTTTTATTACAATTTCCTTAGTTTACACCATAATTGACACTAACAGACTGTAATTTTCAGTGATTTAGCAAAGTTAATAGGTCTGGTAGCTGGTGAGGTGGATTAAGACTGGTTTCCAGTACATAAGGTGCAGGGTTTGATCTTGAGCAATTTTTTTATTACTTACAATTAAAGGAAATATATCAGTATTGAAATCTCAGTGTTCTGATATAGTAAAAGCACTCATGGTACTAGACAGTGAAGACAGTTAACAAGACAGAAATATGGCTCATTGAAAACCTTGGAGCCTAAATTAAAATTATTATGACATACAAAGCCCATGACTGACATGTTGTTATACTCACCCTTTGCTAAAAATGAATTGTAATTATATGAGCCACATTGTCAGTGCTAACATCCTTCTGCATAACTTTGCAGTGACAAGGAGCATTCTCATTCTTATCATCTCAGACTCAGCTTCATCTAACAAATTTTCTCCCTATAACTCAGCCAGCAACCATAAGCTTTGTCCTGAAGCAAACTGAACCACAGTATATAATATTGTGAAAACTCACATAGTCTTTTGGTAGTAAAACAAAAAAGGCAGCTAAAGAAAACCATATACTTAAATAAACTTGGCCTTGTGCTAATTAAATGTGGGCTGTTTGGAGGCTTACCCCAGAAGATGGTGTTTGCCGTAATATTGCAAATGATGGACACCATGATCCACTAATAAGTTGTGAAATGATGACCCCATCAGAAGTAATGGAAAAATGATGCACTGTTCACATTCCACTTCTATAATATATCTCCATTTGTTTTACAGTTTAGATATTTCAAGACTATACAACTGCTTTAGTAGATTTTTCAGATTTCATGGGATGCCATAGAAGCAACATTCATGAAATCAAACATTTTTCAAGCTACTCTACTGTCAGTGAAAGTTGTTTTCTCACTTTCCTAAGCTGGAAATAATTTCTAATGAACATGCTTTCTCTCACACACACACACACACACACACACACACACACACACACACACACACACACACACACACACACACACACACACACACACTTGTCTGCAATCACTGATGTTGCAAGTGCTACTGCCTTGCCTTGACTGACTGGTTTGTTCAAAATCAAACAGCATGTCCCCACTTTCTCTGAGATTTCAAAACTTGCACCAATTACTCGGAGTCTCTTATTGGCTCTACATTACAAACTTCATGCAGAACTAATGAAAGAGACTGCTTCCAGAGGAATTGGTTTTGATTTTTGTCTTTTTTTAAGCACCCAGCTTGAACTTTTTTTAATTAGTGTCGAGTGTGAAGTTTTTGTTTTTTACAAAGCCTAACTTGGACTTTTTTTTAAAATGATTAATGTAAGCAACCCCCCCCCCCAACCACCAGGAAGCTGCCGAGGTAACCTTGTGCTGGATCCAGCTATTGCATTTGCAGTAAGAATTCAATCACTGTAGCTCTCCTTGTCTTCAGTACATTACCAGCATTCAGAAATGAATGCTGGGATTGCACTTGCCATCAGAAGTGAAGCACTGCAGAGCTCTGTGTAAAGTATGAACTGTAGCAGTTGGTTTCAAGCAGTTTGCTACAGTTTAAAAGGAGGCAGAAGTTTTTTTTTTTTTGGCTCCTCAACTTATAGTGGAGGGGTAGGCACCAGATCAGGGGACAGACCAGGTTCAAGAATAGCTAGTCTTATCTCTGTTTATATATAATATTAAATTAAAATATATTATCATTCTTTCATGTTGATCTGTCTACACCTACCTGATTTCAGTTGAACATAGACTGTGTTTCAAATGATGATGATGGCGATGAATTGTTGTTTTTATCAATTTATGACTATAATAACATACTTGCTCATGAAAATGAAACAGTGATACAACAGAGGGTAAAATAATTTATGTCCTAGTTATTATCATTTTCTGAGTCTTATCGATATGTAAAAAAATAAATTTGTTTATCTGCTTCAGAATTACATTGTTAGAAGTTCCAACATATTTTGTTAAATGAGGCCAAAAGATTTTTTTGAATTATAAAAAAATCCCTTGTGATTATAACCTGTTTGACCTGCAACATCAGAAACCTCAGGTGTTAAAGAGAGCAAGTTATGAATACATTTGCTCTGTTTCAAACAAAATGGGTAATATAGTGAATAGAGAACATTATTTAGATATTTAGGAAAAACATTTAACTGTGATGCTGAGTATTCTTATTAACTGCCCACACTTGCTTCATAGAACTAGGAAAGTAAAGTTGTGTTAAAATGGGAAGCAAACATTTTTAGCAACCAAGATATAGTCAAATTGCTGATGATGTACCTTCGGAATGCAGACTTTTATGCTGCTGCAAAATTTTATAACTAATTTTTTGGACTCACCAGTGCATCCTGTAATTTTACTTAATAATACATATTAATAGGGGTAAAGCCATTTTTGTACAATATCTTAAAACCAGTTTTGAATAGAGTTAATAGGTTCATAGGTTCTTACTAGGCAGGAAGCCTTACTGGCTACATGGGGCCTAGACAGGAAACCCAGAGAGTTTAGAGGGTAGATTAGGTTCATAGGTAGGTACTAGAATATCTGCCTGAAGGCATTTATAAGCCTAGCCAGAATATGTAGGCTTTCGCTGCCCCCTTAGATTAGTTTCCTGTGCCTCTGTCCAGCAGACTGACTGAAGTGATCCCCGGGGTAATCTTTCTGTTTCCCATCAACTCATCAAGGTTTCTTTTGAATAGTGTTAGTGAGGAGCTCTGCCTAATGTAGATTGGAATCTTGTTCCAAAGCATGGGAAGTCTCTGGGACAGGAATCTATCCCTCCAGCAAGTCCGATTTATTGCTGTGGTGAGGTTTAGATCCCTAGACTGTGTGGCTTGAGGGGATATGGTTTTCTTTAGGTAGAGCATGTCCATCAATTCTGGGTTGGACATGGCCTTGTATGTCAGGCAGAGATCACCTCTGAGTAGGCAGTATGCAATGGAGTACCGCTGGAGTTTCTTCAGTCGAGTTGCATAAGGCATCTGTTTGAGGCCAGTGATCCTCTTGGTGAGGTACTTCTGTGGTCTTTTCAGCTGTTGCAGGTGTCTTGTAAGGTACATCCCAAAAGGGGCATTGTACTCTATGATTGGTCTGATGCGTGATGAGTAGAGGGGCACAATGACCTCTTTTAATCTGGATGCGAACCCTTTTGTGATTAGGTGGGCCACATAGAAGGATTTTCTAACCACTTTGGCAATGTGATTATCAAAGGAGAGATTACTATCTACTTGGGTCCCCAGATCCCTTATTACATCTTCCATATTTAGGGGACTACCACCTATGTGGTAGTTTTATGGGTACTTTGTTTTTTTCCAAAGGGGATGACGATGCACTTTTTGGCATTTAGCTTGAGGCCATGATTTTGACACCAGGTATCCATCTCAGTGAGACCCTTTTGGAAGATGTCTGTGTCAGCCGGAGAGCAATTATAGCCCCTAGTTTGCAGTTGTCTGTGAACTTGGACAGCCATAGTCCTCCTGTGCTTGCCTGTACCTCTGAGAAGTATATGCCGAACAGGAGGGTTCCTAGTACTGAACCCTGGGGAATGCCACTTGTAACCAGTTTAGAGTCGGACCTAGCTCCCACAACTCTCACCATGTGATTCTGTCTGTGAGCCAGTTGGCAACCCATCTTGTGATGTAGGGGTTTATGTTCAGGCTGGTGAGCTTCTCTATAATACCAGAATTAGGGAATGGTGTTGAAGGCCTTTGCAAGGTCTAGGTAGGCTGTGTGTACCACCTTTCCCTTATCTATAGCCATGTTAACTGTCTCAAAGAAGTCCACAAGGTTTAGGAGGCATGATCTGCCCTTAACATGCCTAACTGGGTAGGGTCCAGTGTTTGGAGGTTCCCAATGTCTCTGCTAATGAGTTCCATGATGATGCACTCCAAAGTCTTGCAGACCAAGCTAGTCAGGCTTATAGGGTGATAGTTCCTGGGGTCTGTTGTGGCTTCACCTTTGTAGAGCAGAATAACTATTGCTGTGCGCCACTCTATGGGTACGTACCCTATGGAGAGGCTGAATTTGAACAGTGTGTTTAGGTGAGGGGTTAGTTCATCTTTGAGCTAGTGTAGGACGCAGCCTGGGACACCGTCCAGTCCCATTGATGCTGTGTTTTTGGCTTTGGAGAGGGCTGTTTTAACCTGAGTGTCTGTAATTTCAGAGGCTCTACATTCTTCTGGTATGGTTATGGGCCCTTTTTGGGGTGAGAGGGGGGTGAAGTTTGCACTGAACCTGTCTGCCAGGATGTTGGCAATATTGGTTGGCTCAGTGTATTTTGTGCCATTTTGCACTAACTCTGAGCAGATCTAAGCATTAACGACCAGCAAAAAACGATAGTGAACACGCAGTAATGAAGAAATAATGATTATTTATTTATAATTCCTTCAAATCCAGACCAGTTTTGGCTATTCAGCCTTTATCAATGAATACAATAAAGTTTTTTTGAATGAAATAAAGCAGCCTGCATTTATACTAGTCTCTGATTACCTGGAAGCAATATTACAGCACCACTCAGTGGCTGGAGTAACAAAGTGCATGTTCCATTCTTGATTAAAGCATATGACCAATGACACAAAAATGCCAGAGGTGGAAATATTAAGTCATATTTTTAAAGATAAAAATCAAAGCTCTGGAAGTAAGCCATTATAAGACATACATATTACAAGGTAATAGACCAATACCATAGTCACTATTTGTGAATGCATATCATAGTGTAAAAAAGCAGAAAATATATACCACTAGTATATATATATTTTGAAGGGTGATAACCACAAGTTCAAAAGAACTGAATAATAATGAACCAAGTACTGATCATATAATATATCACAAAATAAGGCAAAAAGAGTATAGAGGCCACTTCTTATTTCTTCTTATTTCTTCATTACTGCATGTTCACTATCATTTTTTGCTGGTCGTTGGTGGTTTACATTGTTGGCTTGACCCTGCATGCCATCCTTGCGGAGCCTTTGGTTGTTTGCAGATCTGAGCATTGCCACTTAGATTCTTGACATAGCTAAAGAATGCCTTGTGGTTATTTTTGGAGTCCTTGACAATTTTTCTTTCAAAGCTCGCCTTGGATAATTTTATGAGGAATCATAGTTTCTTGCTGATACTGATCAGGGATGTCTTCCCTTCTTGGGATTTTACTCTTTTCTGTACTAGTTTCCTCCTTCTATTGTATAGCTTGTTTATGGTAGGGGTCCACAAGACTGGTTTCCTTTTCTTGGAGGAGTGAGTCTTGGTTTTGCTTGGGATAGTAGGATCCATGCTTTCTTGTAGGTGTCCATAGAATGCATTAGTAAAGGATTTTGCAGCTTGGACAGCATTATCATTTGGCATGGGGGCTTTGAAACTTTCCACCTCGGTCTTAAGTAACGTGAAGTTTGCTTTTGAAAAGTTTTTCACGGTGGTTTCCTTGACCAGGGGTGGGGGCAGAATTTGGATATCCAGAGTGATTTGTTTATGGTCAGATCTAACTAGCGAGGGATTGACCTCCAGTGTGGAGCACCGGTCGCCCATGTTGGTGATGACCAAATCCAATATGTTGTCACATCTGGTGGGAGTGTTGACCAGTTGATCCAGGGCATTTGAGTTTATAAATTCTAGGAAATGTTGGGCAAGAGAGTTAGTACTTGAGTAGTTCTCCCAGTTAATGTTTGGATAATTGAAATCACCCAGTATTAGGGTGTTTGGTAGGACCTTTATGTTTCCCAGTGTTTCCAGAAATGTGGAATGGGGATCCTGGGACATAGTGGGTGATCTGTGATTTGAATTGCAGTTTTGCCCGTTGTTAGTTGCACGTGGATGATCTCTGAAGCATTGTGCTGTGTCACTAACCTGGAGGTTTGGGTATCCTTGATGAATATTGATACGCCCCCACCTTTTGTATTTTGGTCCGGGTTCTGTGGCCAAAATATATGGTATGAGTTGCAGCCTGGTAGTGCTGGGGTGCTCTCTGGAGCCTTAAACCTGGTTTCTGTTATTGCACATATATACTGCACATACATCGATTTGCTTATACTATCTGAAAAGTTTTCTGCCATTTTGCCTGGCTGAGTTGTTAATATATATATATATATATATGGGTCTACTTTGAAAGACCGACACGCCAGTTCGCCGACACACAAATCACCGAGACCAGATAACCGAAAACACAAAAAACCGACAACGCAAAACACCGAACACCATTACACCGACACACCGACACACCGAGCGTAAACAACACATCACACTACATATCATAGACACTAGCCCTAACCCAAACCCTAACCCTAAGGTCCGACACTATCGCACAGTCACCCTACCTGCACCCTAACCCTAACTCACTTAACCCACCCCTAACCCCAAGGTCCGACACTATCGCACACTTCACTTACCTGCACCCTAACCCTAACTCACTTAACCCACCCCTAACCCCAAGGTCCGACACTATCGCACACTTCACCTACCTGCACCCTAACCCTAACTCACTTAACCCACCCAAAAACATAAAGCCCGTCACTATCGCACACACACCCTACCCGCACTCTAAACCTAACTCACTTAGCCCGTCCCTAAACTACAGTCCCTCACTATCACACACTTACCTTACCCGAACCCTAACTCCGACACTAACACACACTCACCTTTCCCACAGCCTAACCCAAAATCCCACAATATCACACACTTACCTGACCGCTCCTAACTCCATCACTGTCGCACTTACCACACATTACCCTTGTCGGTCTTTCGGCAGTCGGCGAATCACCCTTTCGCTAAACTTACCTGTCGGTCGTTTGGTCTTCGGTCGGAGAATCGTCTTTTAAAGTAGACCCATATATATATATATATATATATATATTCACATTTATATGGTTTGCCATCAAAATTTTGAAGGCTCATTCTCGAACAGCATATGGTTGAAAGTATGTTTTCAAAGTTTCACAATGCCGAACTGGAATAATATGAAATCATAATAATGAAAGTAAAACTTGATTCGTTGTTATGAGTTTGGCATTGTGAATGGAGATCATGGTAGAGCAAGGATCAGATAATTTACCCTTTTCCTCACTGTAGTGCGATCTCGGAGTTCGTATATATAATTTGCAGGGAGTATGGGGGGAGGGGGTGCAGGGGGCCTGCCATCTGCTAAAACGTAAACAGACATGTGGCTTTTCAAAACCAGATGTTTGACATTTAGGCTAGATGTTGTTTTTGTTTTCAACATTCTAGTTCAGTCTTTTGCTTAAAAATTTTTGCCTTAGATATTTTGATGGTA